>NW_027197692.1:0-56478 GCF_038502225.1 Cherax quadricarinatus | reverse complement strand
ACAATGTATCTCTCCAAACTGCCAATATCAATATCAAACTGCCAATACATATATATATATATATATATATATATATATATATATATATATATATATATATATATATATATATTTATATATATATCTACAGTGGAACCTCAAAAATCGTAACTGCTCCCAACACAACCAATTATGTAAGTGTATTTTTGTAAGTACTTTTATAAGTGTATTTTTAAGGGTCTGAAATGGACTAATCTAATTTACATTATTCCTGATGGGAATAAATTCATTCGATGTAAAGGCACTCGAACAGACTTCTGGACCGAAGAAAGTTCGATTTTGAGGTTCCACTGTATATATATATATGTACATGTATATCATTTACCAAACTAGCGGCAGGCCAGATTTGACCCTACAAACCTTGTACGCCTCCAGAGACAGACGTATCGCATCACCTTACCACTATGCCACTGATCCTACAAGAACCAGAACACTTGCAGAGCTATGTGTTTGCCTTGAGTCGAGGACACTCGTGGCAGTGGTATCTCAAGGATTAATTCGGCCTCATCAGCCTATAGACTGCTTGTTGAGGTGGATATTCAAGCGGGATGAGGCTGAAATTAATCGCTGAGATACCACTGCCACAGTGTCCTCGAACCAAGGCAAACACACTTCGTGCGTGCTTGCTAACTTAATCAGATCAATAACATAGTGGAAGGTAGATGCTTCGATTGTCTGTCTCTGAGGCAGCACGAGGATTATGAGGGGTAGTCTCCTGCTGCAATTGTTAAATGATTTAAAATCACTTGTTTCGTGATTTCATTGATATATACACCTACCATCCGACTTACGACCGAGTTCGGTTCCGAGAAACCGTCGTAAAGTCGAACTTTACTACTGAATATCAACAAAACATTTTTGTAATGACTTTATTTTATTGTTTTATTTTGGTATTTCATGTTTTACTTTACTTCTAATGTTGTTAGTACTGTATTTTTATACTGTAAGGTTTAGGGATAAACACTGTGTACAACACAAATAGTTGTTTATATCCCAGAAATACCTGGAGTTTACCTGGAGAGAGTTTCGGGGGTCAACGCCCCCGCGGCCCGGTCTGTGACCAGGCCTCCTGGTGGATCAGCGCCTGATCAACCAGGCTGTTGCTGCTGGCTGCACGCAAACCAACGTACGAGCCACAGCCCGGCTGATCAGGAACTGACTTTAGGTGCTTGTCCAGTGCCAGCTTGAAGACTGCCAGGGGTCTGTTGGTAATCCCCCTTATGTGTGCTGGGAGGCAGTTGAACAGTCTCGGGCCCCTGACACTTATTGTATGGTCTCTTAACGTGCTAGTGACACCCCTGCTTTTCATTGGGGGGATGGTGCATCGTCTGCCAAGTCTTTTGCTTTCGTAGTGAGTGATTTTCGTGTACAAGTTCGGTACTAGTCCCTCTAGGATTTTCCAGGTGTATATAATCATGTATCTCTCCCTCCTGCGTTCCAGGGAATACAGGTTTAGAAACCTCAAGCGCTCCCAGTAATTGAGGTGTTTTATCTCCGTTATGCGCGCCGTGAAAGTTCTCTGTACATTTTCTAGGTCGGCAATTTCACCTGCCTTGAAAGGTGCTGTTAGAGTGCAGCAATATTCCAGCCTAGATAGAACAAGTGACCGGAAGAGTGTCATCATGGGCTTGGCCTCCCTAGTTTTGAAGGTTCTCATTATCCATCCTGTCATTTTTCTAGCAGATGCGATTGATACAATGTTATGGTCCTTGAAAGTGAGATCCTCCGACATAATCACTCCCAGGTCTTTGACGTTGGTGTTTCGCTCTATTTTGTGGCCAGAATTTGTTTTGTACTCTGATGAAGATTTAATTTCCTCATGTTTACCATATCTGAGTAATTGAAATTTCTCATCGTTGAACTTCATATTGTTTTCTGCAGCCCACTGAAAGATTTGTTTGATGTCCGCCTGGAGCCTTGCAGTGTCTGCAATGGAAGACACTGTCATGCAGATTCGGGTGTCATCTGCAAAGGAAGACACGGTGCTGTGGCTGACATCCTTGTCTATGTCGGATATGAGGATGAGGAACAAGATGGGAGCTAGTACTGTGCCTTGTGGAACAGAGCTTTTCACCGTAGCTGCCTCGGACTTTACTCTGTTGACGACTACTCTCTGTGTTCTGTTAGTGAGGAAAATTATAGATCCATCGACCGACTTTTCCAGTTA
Source organism: Cherax quadricarinatus (assembly GCF_038502225.1). Lineage (NCBI taxonomy): Eukaryota > Metazoa > Arthropoda > Malacostraca > Decapoda > Parastacidae > Cherax > Cherax quadricarinatus. Next base: position 54,272 of record NW_027197692.1, on the reverse strand, counting down.
TTCCTTTAGCGCGCATTTTGTGCGCTATTACGCCATGGTCACACTTGTCGAAGGCTTTTGCAAAGTCTGTATATATTACATCTGCATTCTTTTTGTCTTCTAGTGCATTTAGGACCTTGTCGTAGTGATCCAGTAGTTGAGACAGACAGGAGCGACCTGTTCTAAACCCATGTTGCCCTGGGTTGTGTAACTGATGGGTTTCTAGATGGGTGGTGATCTTGCTTCTTAGGACCCTTTCAAAGATTTTTATGATATGGGATGTTAGTGCTATTGGTCTGTAGTTCTTTGCTGTTGCTTTACTGCCCCCTTTGTGGAGTGGGGCTATGTCTGTTGTTTTTAGTAACTGAGGGACGACCCCCGTGTCCATGCTCCCTCTCCATAGGATGGAAAAGGCTCGTGATAGGGGCTTCTTGCAGTTCTTGATGAACACAGAGTTCCATGAGTCTGGCCCTGGGGCAGAGTGCATGGGCATGTCATTTATCGCCTGTTCGAAGTCATTTGGCGTCAGGATAACATCGGATAGGCTTGTGTTAATCAAATTTTGTGGCTCTCTCATAAAAAATTCATTTTGGTCTTCGACTCTCAGTCTGGTTAGCGGCTTGCTAAAAACTGAGTCATATTGGGACTTGAGTAGCTCACTCATTTCCTTGCTGTCATCTGTGTAGGACCCATCTTGTTTAAGTAGGGGCCCAATACTGGACGTTGTTCTCGAGGCATAGGAGAAGAAATACTTTGGGTTTCTTTCGATTTCATTTATGGCTTTTAGTTCTTCCCGCGATTCCTGACTCCTAAAGGATTCTTTTAGCTTAAGTTCGATGCTTGCTATTTCTCTGACCAGTGTCTCCCTGCGCATTTCAGATATATTGACCTCTTTTAGCCGCTCTGTTATTCTTTTCCGTCGCCTGTAAAGGGAGCGCCTGTCTCTTTCTATTTTACATCTACTCCTCCTTTTTCTTAGAGGAATAAGCCTTGTGCATACATCGAGTGCCACCGAGTTAATCTATTCTAGGCATAAGTTTGGGTCTGTGTTGCTTAGTATATCTTCCCAGCTTATATCGGTTAGGACTTGGTTTACTTGGTCCCACTTTATGTTTTTGTTATTGAAGTTGAATTTGGTGAATGCTCCCTCGTGACTAGTCTCATTTTGTCGGTCTGGGGCTCCACGCATACATGTCTGAACCTCAATTATGTTGTGATCTGAGTATATTGTTTTTGATATGGTGACATTTCTTATCAGATCATCATTGTTAGTGAAGATGAGGTCTAGTGTATTCTCCAGTCTTGTAGGCTCTATTATTTGCTGGTTTAGATTGAATTTTGTGCAGAGATTTAAAAGCTCGTGTGAGTGTGAGTTTTCATCAGAGCTGCCTCCTGGTGTTATTACTGCAACAATATTATTTGCTATATTCCTCCATTTTAGGTGCCTTAAGTTGAAATCCCCCAGGAGCAAGATGTTGGGTGCAGGAGCTGGAAGATTTTCCAGACAGTGGTCAATTTTTAACAGCTGTTCCTGGAATTGCTGGGATGTTGCATCCGGAGGCTTGTAGACTACCACAATGACTAGGTTTTGGTTCTCGACCTTTACTGCTAAAACTTCCACTACGTCATTTGAGGCATTAAGCAGTTCTGTGCAAACAAGTGACTCTGCAATGTACAGGCCAACCCCCCCCCCCTTTTGCCTGTTCACTCTGTCACATCTGTATAGGTTGTAACCTGGGATCCATACTTCGTTGTCCAAGTGATCCTTTATGTGGGTCTCAGTGAAAGCCGCGAACATTGCCTTTGCCTCTGCAAGCAGTCCACGGATGAAAGGTATTTTGTTGTTTGTTGCTGGCTTTAGACCCTGTATATTTGCAAAGAAGAATGTTATCGGACTGGTGGTATTGTTGGTACTGGGGGGGGATTTTTTTTCCGGCATTAGTATCTGTATCTGTTGGTTTGGAGTGGAGGCCATCGACTGTGGTTCCACTCCAGGAATGACTGGATTTGGTGTACAATTTCTGCCATTTCCTGCCAGTTTTTTTTTCCTTCCTGGCACTAAAAAACCTCTCCCTCTTGAGTGGCTGTGGCTACCCAGGTTTTCCCATGGCCTGGATGTTTTGTATCTTTTTGTCCCCTTTAGATGGTATGCCTGGCAATTTAAGTTATAGCACAGTCTTTCCTGTACTGAAGAGGTACACATTTCAGGGTGAAAAAGCTTACAGGAAGGGAGTTTGCATTTTTCTGTTATCATATGGGCATGGCATTTTCTAGGGTGGTCATAGTTGCATGTCCCATCTGTTTTTCCAGATTTCCCATGCCAGCAGATACCAAGTGCATAGTATGTGCACAGGCTTGGTTTCCGCTTGCCTTGGGTTTCTGTGACTGTATTCCCTGTTGGTGCATGTTTCCCTGTCTTACTTCTATCCTCCCTAGCACCAACAATGGAGCTCCCACCAGTTGTTTTTGGTAATTTATCCTCACTATTGCTATTGGAGTCCTCTTGTTTGCTATTTCCTGCGGTATTTCTAGTTTGCAATATTGGTTTTATCTTATCTTTGACTACACTTGTTTCCCTACTATGGCTCCTGTCCCCTATGAGGTCATTTATATGTATTCCTTCCTGCGTATAATTCCCGACTCCCTGGACAATATCTCCAGCTTCACCATTTCTGTCTCCCAGGACAGTATCTCCAGCTTCACCATTTCTGTCTCCCAGGACAGCACCTCCAGCTTCACCATTACTGTCTCCCAGGACAGTATCTCCAGCTTCACCATTTCTGTCTCCCAGGACAGCACCTCCAGCTTCACCATTTCTGTCTCCCAGGACAGTATCTCCAGCTTCACCATTTCTGTCTCCCAGGACAGCACCTCCAGCTTCACCATTACTGTCTCCCAGGACACCTCCAGCTTCACCATTACTGTCTCCCAGGACAGCACCTCCAGCTTCACCATTACTGTCTCCCAGGACAGCACCTCCAGCTTCACCATTACTGTCTCCCAGGACAGCACTATCAGCCCCACATTTACTGACTACCAGGACATCACCTCCAGCCTTACAGTTTATGACTACATGGCCAGTATCAAGGGCAGTACCATTCAGCCCAGACATTTTATGTTCCCATCTGTTGTAGAAAGCTTCCAGGTTTTCTATGAAAGCAGCTTTGATGTTGTCCTCTTTTAATACCCTTGTGATTTTAGTCCACAGTTTTTCCTCATTTGAGCATACCCAAAAACACTTCTCTGTTTTAATACTGCTTGTAGCTAGTTCTGGGATATCTGCACAAGGGGCGTGACACCAATTTCCACAAAAATGACAATTTATCCATGTGGAAGCCCGTTTGTTTGACTGACCACAGACTACACAGGGCTTCATAATGATTTGAATGGTTGATTTACTGCAATTCTACTAGCAACCTCTTGAAAATTCTATTAATAACCTTAAATGAAGCTCTAGCTATTTGTATTTCTGTTTCTAACTCTTTTTGTATATTGGACAGCTTACCGTCACGTTCCTGATTTTTAATGTTTGTGTTTATAGGGCGCCTACAACCCCATCCGTTTACAGTCTGCTTTATTGTCCAACGAAACTGTTTGAAACCAGTCCCGGGTTCGGACCAGTCAAGGGTTCGGACCAGGCAAGGGTTCGGGCCAGTCGATCTGCTCTGATCAGTGGGTCACTTATTTAAAACATACTGGTCGGTGATTTGAGCTAACACATGAAGGATCTACTGGAAATTATCTACCCGAGTAATATGTGATTTGACTGATACAAAAGTATAACTTGCGTGTTGAAGAGCCGGTGATATCTGGCAGCTCCTACAATGACGAACGGTCACCTCCTTGTTTATCAATCGCTGTATCTGGCTTTTCTCTTTTTTTTTTTTTTTTTTTTCTTTTTTCCGTCTCCACCACAATAAATGCTATATTATCACTATAGTTGACTGGTGCAAATTTTGGAGGAAGGACGCTTTTTCTGTAGTAATAATTGCTTCTCGTTGTGTATATTGCGACTGCTGGTAACTACAGGTTATATGAAATTCACAGTAACGTCTCGTATTTCAAGAAAAAGAAACTAATGAAAGTCACTCCACTCCACTAAGTACCATTATAATACTGGTTAGTTGCTACTACAACACTGTATTCTGCTAATCACTGGTATCACTAGATTATATGCGAGTACACTGGCAAGCCAGGAAGATTATTAAAAAACAGCTGACCTGTGGTAAGTTCTGGCGACTTCTGGCATATATTCTGGTATATATCTATTTATTTAACACGTTGGCTATTTCCCACCGAGGCGGGGTGACCCCAAAAAGAAAGAAAAACCCAAAATGAAAGAAAAAACTTTCTTTCATCATTCAACACTTTCACCATCATTCATACATAATCACTGTCTTTGCAGAGGCGCTCACATACGACAGTATTAGATGTCACTCCAAACAGTCAATATCTCAAACCCTTCCTTTAAAGTGCAGGCATTGTACTTCCCACTTCTAGGACTCAAGTCCAGCTAACTGGTTTCCCTGAAGATCTTCACAAAACATTATCCTGCGCACACTCCAACAGCTCATCAGGTCCCAAAAGCCATTCGTCTCCACTCCTATCTAACACACTCACGCACGCTTGTTGGAAGTCCAAACCCCTCGCCCAAAAAACATTCCTTACCTCCTCCCTCCAAACTTTCCTAGGACTACCCCTACCCTCCCTTCCCCTACAGATTTATATGCTCTCCAAGCCATTATAATTTGTTCCATTCTCTCTAAATTACATCAACAACCCCTCTTTAGTCCTCTAATACTTTTCGTAACTCCACACCTCCTCCTAATTTCCACACTACGAATTCTCTGCATAATATTTACACCACACATTGCCCTTAAACACGACATCTCCATGGCCTCCAGCCTCCTTGCTGCAGCATTTACAACCCATGCTTCACACTCATATAAGAGTGTTGGTACCACTATACTCTTGTACATTCCCTTCTTTGTCTCCGTAATTAATGTTTTTTGTCTCCATAGATAACTCAAAGCACCACTCTCCGTTTTTTCTTCACTTCTATGGTTAACCTCATCCTTCATAAACACATCTGCCAACAAGTCTACTCCCAAATATCTGAACACAAAATTATATAATTATATAAATTATGTAACAAACATGCTACATAATATATAAACATGAAAAATACACCCACACTAGAATAAATTAATGTAAATATGAGATTTTTTTAGTCGACTTGCCGGAGTGAACTAAAACCATAGGCATTCGGCTGGTTTGGTTACATAACTCCGCGTCTGTCCTCTCTTGTATACTCATTCTCTATCTCTCTCTCTCTCTCAATTCGTTTTATCTCATATACTCACCTCTCACCCTACATTAAAATTACAAATATTTGAAAGTAAGTAATGAGTGTACCGTATATGCATTTTATCGCTCTAGGGCGCTTTAGATGCCTAGTATATAATGCGTGCTGGAGGGGTGGCCAGATGGGCTATGATACCACACCTGATTTTCTATAAATAATATTCACCTTGCACCTTATATTAAGACCATTAAGACTACAAATATTTTAAGGTTAGTAATGAGTGTGCACTATATGCATTTTACCATTCTAGGGATCTTTAAATGTTGAAGTATATTACGTGTGGGTGGGGTGGGGTGGCTTGGCTGGCTACCATACCTACAATACCTGACTTCTTACAATAAATACTACTCACTTATTGCATATATATATATATATATATATATATATATATATATATATATATATATATATATATATATATATATATATATATATATATATATATATATGTCGTGCCGAATATGTAAAACTGGTCAATTAGCAAGAACTCATCTAAAATTAAGTCCTTTCTGAAAATTTAATTTTTACGTTTAAAGATATATATTTTTCATTAATGTTGATGTAAAAATTTATAATTTTGCACCAAAAGGAACTTAGAAAACTTACCTAACCTTATTGTAACAAGCGCAATTTATTTTAGCCTAACCCAACTAAATATATTTTAGATTTGTTTACAATAATTTAATACTAAACAAAAACAGTGAAATATATTTTTTTCGTTAGGTTCAGAATGATTTTGGCGAAATTATTGCATACACAAATTTTCCCTTGTCCTATATGGCAAGATAAGCGTTGCTATTTAAGCCAAGATCGCAAATTCTGCCTATTCGGCACGACATATATATATATCTATATATATATATATATATATATATATATATATATATATATATATATATATATATATATATATATATATATTGGGTTGTTGAGGTGGTTCGGACATGTAGAGAGAATGGAGCGAAACAGAATGACTTCAAGAGTGTATCAGTCTGTAGTGGAAGGAAGGCGGGGTAGGGGTCGGCCTAGGAAAGGTTGGAGAGAGGGGGTAAAGGAGGTTTTGTGTGCGAGGGGCTTGGACTTCCAGCAGGTATGCATGAGCGTGTTTGATAGGAGTGAATGGAGACAAATGGTTTTTAATACTTGACGTGCTGTTGGAGTGTGAGCAAAGTAACATTTATGAAGGGGTTCAGGGAAACCGGCAGGCCGGACTTGAGTCCTGGAGATGGGAAGTACAGTGCCTGCACTCTGAAGGAGGGGTGTTAATGTTGCAGTTTAAAAACTGTAGTGTAAAGCACCCTTCTGGCAAGACAGTGATGGAGTGAATGATGGTGAAAGTTTTTCTTTTTCGGGCCACCCTGCCTTGGTGGGAATCGGCCAGTGTGATAATAATAATAATAATAATAATATATATATATATATATATATATATATATATATATATATATATATATATATATATATATATATATATATATATGTCGTGCCGAATAGGCAGAACTTGCGATCTTGGCTTAAATAGCAACGCTCATCTTGCTATATAGGACAAGCGAAAATTTGTGTATGCAATAATTTCGCCAAAATCATTCTGAACCTAACGAAAAAAATATATTTCACTGTGTTTGTTTAGTATTAAATTATCGTAAACAAATCTAAAATATATTTAGTTGGGTTAGACTAAAATAAATTGTTCTTGTTATAATAAGGTTAGGTAAGTTTTCTAAGATTCTTTTGGAGCAAAATTAAAAATTTTTACATTAACATTAATGAAAAAAATATATCTTTAAACGTATAAGAGAAAATTTTAGAAAGGACTTAATTTTAAATGAGTTCTTGCTAATATATAAATATCCATACATATATATATATATATATATATATATATATATATATATATATATATATATATATATATATATAATTTTTTTTTTCCGACAAGTCGGCCGCCTCCCACCGAGGCAGGGTGACCCAAAGAGAAAGAAAATCACCAAAAAGAAAATACTTTCATCATTCAACACCCTCTCCTCACTCACACATAATCACTGTTTTTGCAGAGGTGCCTAGAATACAACAGCTTAGAAGTATATATGTATAAAAATACACAATATATCCCTCCAAACTGCCAATATCCCAAACCCCTCCTTTAGAGTGCATTCATTGTACTTCCCATTTCCAGGACTCAAGTCCGGTTATATAAAATAACCGGTTTTCCTGAATCCTTTCGCTATATATTACCCTGCTCACACTCCAACAGCTCGTCAGGTCCCAAATACCATTCGTCTCCATTCACTCCTATCTAACACGGTCACGCACGCTTGCTGGAAGCCCAAACTCCTCGCCCACAACACCTCCTTTACCCCCTCCCTCCAACCTTTTCGAGGACGACCCCTACCCCGCCTTCCTTCCCCTACAGATTTATACACTCTCCATGTCATTCTACTTTGATCCATTCTCTGTAAATGACCAAACCACCTCAACAAACCCTCTTCAGCCCTCTGACTAATACTTTTATTAACTCCACACCAACTCCTAATTTTCACACTCCGAATTTTCTGCATAATATTTGCACTACACATTGCCCTTAGACAGGACAACACTGCCTCCAACCGCCTCCTCGCTGCAGCATTTACAACCCAAGCTTCACTCCCATATAAGAGTGTTGGTACTACTATAATTTCATACATTCCCTTCTTCGCCTCCATAGATAAAATTTTTTGCCTCCACATATACCTCAATGCACCACTCACCCTTTTTTCCTTCATCAATTCTATGATTAACCTCATCCTTCATAAATCCATCCGCTGACACGTCAACTCCCAAATATCTGAAAACATTCACTTCTTCCTACTCCTGATCCCCAATTTGATATCCAATTTTTCTTTATCTAAATCATTTGATACCCTCATCACCTTACTCTTTTCTACGTTCACTTTCAACTTTCTGCCTTTACACACACTCCCAAATTCGTCCACTAACCTTTGCAACTTTTCTTTAGAATCTCCCATAAGCACAAAATCATCAGCAAAAAGTAACTGTGTCACTTCCCATTTTGTATTTAATTCCCCATAATTTAATCCCACCCCTATCCTGAACACCCTAGCATTTACTTCTTTTACAACTCCATCTATAAATATATTAAACAACCATGGTGACATTACACATATCTGTCTAAGACCTACTTTTACCGGGAAGTATTTTCCCTCTCTTCTACACACCCTAACCTGAGCCTCGCTATCCTCATAAAAAACTCTTTACAGCATTTAATAACTTACCACCTATTCCATATACTTGCAACATTGCTCTCCTATCCACTCTATCATATGCTTTTTCCAAATCCATACATGCAATAAAAACTTCCCTATCTTCATCTAAATACTGTTCACATATATGCTTCAATGTAAACACTTGATCTACACATCCCCTACCTACTCCTCCTTGCTCATCCGCAATTCTACATTCTGTCTTACCTCTAATTCTTTCAATAATAACCCTACCGTGCACTTTTCCTGGTATATTCAGTAAACTTATTCCCCTATAATTTTTACAATCTCTTTTGTCCCCCTTCCCTTTATATAAAGGGACTATACACGTCTCCGCCAATCCCTAGGTACCTTCCCCTCTTTCATACATTTATTAAGCAAAAATACCAACCACTCCAACACTATATCCCCCCTTGCTTTTAACATTTCTGTCATGATCCCGTCAGTTCCAGCTGCTTTACCCCCTTTCATTCTACGTAATGCCTCTCGTACCTCCCCCACACTCACATCCTGCTCTTCTTCACTCCTAAAATATGGTATACCTCCCTGGCCAGTGTATGAAATTACCGCCTCCCTTTCTTCGTCGACATTTAAAAGTTCCTCAAAATATTTTCGCCATCTACCCAATACCTCCCTCTCCCCATCTACTAACTCCCCTACTCTGTTTTTAACTGACAAATCCATTTGTTCCCTAGGCTTTCTTACCTTGTTTAACTCCAATTTTTTTTTCTCATTTTTCATTAAAATTTCTTGACAATGCCTCTTCCACTCTATCATCTGCTCTCCTTTTGCACTCTCTCACCACTCTCTTCACCTTTCTTTTACTCTCCATATAACACTTTTGCTTAGTAAAAACCTCTCATAAGCTATCTTTTTCTATTTTATCACACCCTTTACTTCATCATTGCACCAATCACTCCTCTTTCCACCTGCCCCCACCCTCCTATAACCACAAACTTCTGCCCCACATTCTAATACTTCATTTTTAAAACTATTCCAACCCTCTTCATCCCCCCCCCACTACTACTTGTATCAGCCCACCTTTCTGCCAATAGTTGCTTATGTTTCACCCGAACTTCCTCCTCCATTAGTTTATACACTTTCTCCTCCCCTTGCTTGTTGTTGCCATTTTCCTCTTATCCTACCTACCTCTTACTCTAACTGTAGCTACAACTAAATAATGATCCGATATATCAGTTGCCCCCCTATAAACGTGTACATCCTGGAGCCTACCCATCAACCTTTTATCCACCAATACATAATCTAACAAACTACTTTCATTATGTGCTATATCATACCTTGTATATTCATTTATCCTTTTTTTCATTAAATATGTATTACTTATTACCAAACCTCTTTCTACACATAGCTCAATTAAAGGCTCCCCATTTTCCTTTACCCCTGGCACCCCAAATTTACCTACTACTCCCTCCACAACATTTTTACCCACTTTAGCATTAAAATCCCCAACCACGAGTACTTTTACACTTCGTTCAAAATTCCCCATGCATTCACTCAACATTTCCCAAAATCTCTCTCTCTCCTCTATATTTCTCTTTTCCCCAGGTGCATATATGCTTACTATAACCCACTTCTCACCTCCAACCTTTATTTTACTCCACATAATCCTTGAATTAATACATTTATAGTCCCTCTTTTCCTGCCATAGCTTATCCTTCAACCAAACCATACCCCCGGCCGGGATTGAACCCGCGATCATAGAGTCTCAAAACTCCAGCCCGTCGCGTTAGCCACTAGACCAGCTATCCACGATTTCTTGAGTCTTATCCTTCAACATTATTGATACTCCGTTTTAGCTCTAACTCTATTTGAAACCCCTGATCTAATCCCATTTATTCCTCTCCATTGAAACTCTCCCACCCCCTTCAGCTTTGTTTCACTTAAAGCCAGGACATCCAGCTTCTTCTCATTCATAACATCCACAATCATCTCTTTCTTATCATTCGCACAACATCCACGCACATTCAGACTTTCCACTTTGACAATTTTCTTCTTCTAATTCTTTTTAGTGATTATTACAATAAAAGGGGTTACAAGCCCATTGTTCCCAGCATTTTAGTTGACTTTTACAACACGCATGGCTTACGGAGGAAAGATTTTTATTCCACTTCCCCATGGATATAAAAGGAAAAGTAATAAGAACAAGAACTAAGATAAAATCAAAGAAAACTCAGATGAGTGTGTATAAATAAACGTGTACATGTATGTGTAGTGTGACCTAAGTGTAAGTAGAAGTAGCAAGACGTACCTGTAATCTTGCATGTTTATGAGACAGACAAAAGACACCAGCAATCCTACCATCATGTAAAACAATTACAGGCTTTCGTTTTACACTCACTTGGCAGGACGGTAGTACCTCCCTGGGTGGTTGCTGTCTACCAACCTACTACAACACTGTATATATATATATATATATATATATATATATATATATATATATATATTGGAATGATTGGTGCTTTTATTTAATGAATGTATGGAAGAAGATAAGGTACGTACCTAGGGATTGGCAGAGAGCATGCATAGTTCCTTTTTATAAAGGCAATGGGGACAAAAGAGAGTGCAAAAATTATAGGGGAATAAGTCTGTTGAGTACAGATGAAAATAAATGGTATAAAATACCGACACAATGGAAATATAAACACACATGCAGTATAATGTGATCCTTTATTGACAACGTTTCGCCCACACAGCGGGCTTTACCAAGTCACAAACAGATCTAAGTGGGTGAAAGGTACATCCAGGTAGATCTTTATTGAGGAAACGTTTCGCCACACAGTGGCTTCATCAGTCCATACAAAGAAGAATGGTGAAGAACAGGAGTATGAGGTAATCATAAGAACATAAGAAAGGAGGAACATTACAGCAGGCCTATTGGCCCATACTAGGCAGGTCCTTTACAATCCATCCCACTAACAAATTTTCAATGCTACCCAGTCCCTCAGCCTTGAGTCGATGTGGTCACCTATGCTGTATTCTTTTCAAGATTGATGGACTGACCACATCGACTCAATGCTGAGGGACTGATTACCTCAAACTCCTCCTGTTCTTCACCATTCTTCTTTGTATGGACTGATGAAACCACTGTGTGGCGAAACGTTTCCTCAATAAAGATACTCAAGTATTGCATATGTGTGTAATTTATCAACTTGTCGGTTTTCTGAACCATTCATCTACATGACTTGATAAGGCCCACTGTGTGGGCGAAACGTTGTCAGTAAAGGATCACATTATACTGCATGTGTGTTTATATTTCCACTGATGAGTATACCTGGTAAAGTGTATTGTAGAGTTATTATTGAAAGAATTAAGAGTAATTTGGAAAGTAGGATAGCAGATGAAGGAGGCTTTAGGAAAGGTAGGTTTTGTGTAGACCAAGCGTTTATAGTGAAACATATAGTTGAACAGTATATAGATAAGGGTAAAGAGGTTTTTATAGCATTAATGGATTTGGAAAAGGCGTATGACAGGGTGGATAGGGGGGCAATGGGGCAGATGTTGCAAAATGTATGGAGTAGGAGGTAGGTTATTGAAAACAGTGAAGAGTTTTTATGAGGATAGTGAGGCTCAGGTTAGAGTACGTAGCAGAGGGGGAGATTATTTCCCAGTAAAAGTAGGCCTTAGACAAGGATGTGTGATGTCACCGTGGTTGTTCAACATATTTATCGATGGGGTTGTAAGAGAAGTGAATGCTCGGGAGTTGGAAAGGGTGTAGGGTTAAAAGATAAAGAATCTAATACAGAGTGGAAGTTGCCACAGTTGCTCTTTGCTGATGACACTGTGCTTTTGGGAGATTCTGACGAGAAGTTGCAGAGGTTGGTGGATTAGTTTGGTAGGGTATGTAAAAGAAGAAAATTAGAAGTGAATACAGGAAAAAGTAAGGTGATGAGGATAGCAAAAAAATTAGCTAACGAAAGATTGGGTATCAGATCAGAGGGAGAGAGTAAAGAGAAGGTGAATTTATTCAGATATTTAGGAGTGGATGTGTCAGCAGGAGTCTACCTGGAGGGCATTCCGGGGATCAATGCTCCTGCGGCCCGGTCCACGACCAGGCCTCCCGGTGGATCAGGGCCTGATCAATGAGGCTGTTACTGCTGGCTGCACGCAATCCAACGTACGAACCACAGCCCGGTTGATCCGGCACCATCTTTAGATATCTGTCCATTATTATTATAATCAAAAAGAAGCGCTAAGCCACAAGGACTATGCAGCGCTGCAGGGTAGGGAAGGAAACGAGAGTATTGGGCGGTAGAAGGGGGGAGGGATGATCAGTAGGTTACAGAAAACAGCGGGGCAGGGGATAGTGTGGGGGTAGAGGGCAGCAAGAGATTGAGGTAGAAAGGGCTGAAGGTATCATCAGAGTTTGTGAAGTAAGTCAGTTGTTGTCAAAAAGTCAATGAGAGTGTCCGGATGAAAGGTGGGTAAATCAGCGAGAATGGAAGGTAAAGAGAGAGCAGCAGAGAGAAGACGACGTTGGAGGTATATTCTGCGTGCTCGTTGATAAAGTGGGCAGTCTAATAGAATGTGGCTAACCGATAATGGAACCTGACAATTCTCACAGAGGAGCAGGGCACCTCTCCATGAGATAACCATGAGTAAGACGAGTATGGCCAATGCGAAGACGGGAGAGAGTAGTCTGCCAACCTCGACACTGGTGACAAGAAGACGGCCAGTAACCTATACCCGGTTTAATAGATTGAAGTCAGTGGAAGCCCCGGTACCTGAAGCGGGTGAGGAAACAGCACCAGCAAGAGGTACAGGGGACTTAGAAATGTCCGAAGAGTGGCCAAAAGACGAGGCGAGGTCAGAACGGGGTGTGGTAACAATAATGGGCCCAGGGGTAGCGGGGTCATGGATCGGGTACTCCATGGTAAGGTTACTTCTTTCTTTTCGTTTTTAAGAAAAAATAGAAGAAAATAAAAATAAAAAAAAGAATAAGAAAAGGGGGGACCGGGGAGGGATAGCTCCTAGGAGGAATGAAAGGGCCAGAAATCTCCCTCGTCACCCAAGAGGACCTCAGCACCGCAAGTAGCACAGATGCAGCATGGAACCCGTGCCATACCCTACCCATCATGCCAGTAAACCAGCAATCCGAGATAGCAACCTCACATCTGCCGAGCTACCTCTGTGGACAAAAGAGAGCGCGGCCGGATATCTGCCACAAAGCATACCTCATTCAGCCACCACCCCCGGAATCCGAAAGGTGGCTTCCAGAGATACACCCATCGCCCGAAAGACACCCAAAGCCACCCTCCAGGATACCAGAGAGGGATCGGGACATCCCCAGGCAATCCAGATTCCACGGCAAACTACGCCACCGCCAAGAACCTCAACGGAATGGGATGGACCCTGGTACCCTTTTCCCTACCCAGGAACTAGCATGCCTGTGGGAAAAATCCCAAAGGCCAAAAAAGGAAGAGCAAAAGGGAGGGGTGGGGAGGAGGAGGAAAGGAAAAAGGGGAGGATAGGGAGGATGGGATAGGGAAGGGGGATTGGGGGTAATTAGGTAACTGTCCATCTCCCTCTTGAAGACAGCCAGGGGTCTTCTCATAATGCCCCTTAGTGCTGGTGGGAGGCTGTTGAACAGTTTTGGGCCCTGGACACTTATTACGTTTTCTCTTAGTGTACCAGTGACGCCCCTACTTTTTACTGGGGGTATGTTGCATTGCCTGCCAAGTCTTTTGCTTTCGTATGGAGTGATTGCTGTGTGCATATTAGGGACCAATCCCTCCAGAATCTTCCAGGTGTAGATTATGATATATCTCTCTCGCCTGCGCTCTAGTGAGTACAAGTCAAGTGCTTCCAGGCGCTCCCAGTAGTTAAGGTGTTTGATGTAACTTATACATGCAGTAAAGGTTCTCTGTACATTCTCTCGTTCTGCAATTTCACCTGCCTTGAATGGGGATGTTAATGTACAGCAGTATTCCAGCCTAGAGTAAGTGATTTAAAAAGGATCATTGGCTATGAAAGATGAGATGAATCATGGAATTGATGAGGGGAAAAAGGTGAGTGGTGCACTTAGGAGTCTGAGGAGACAAAGAACTTTGTCCATGGAAACAAAGAAGGGGATATATGAGAGTATAGTTGTACCAACGCTCTTGTATGGGTGTAAAGCATGGGTGGTGAATGTTGCAACAAGGAGAGGGCTGGAGGCAGTGGAGATGTCATGTTTGAGGACAATGTGTGGTGTGAATATTATGCAGAGAATTAGAAGCTTGGAGATTCAAAGGAGGTGCAGGGTTACTAAAAATATTATCGAGACGGCTAAGAGGGATTGTTGAGATGGTTCGAACATTTAGAGAGAAGAGAGCAAGATGACTTTGAGGGTGTACAAATCTATAGTGGAGGGAAGGTGGGTTAGGGGGTCGTCCTCGCAAAGGTTGGAGGGAGGGGGTAAAGGTGGTTTTGTGTGCGAGGAGCCAAGACATTCAGGGCATCTTAGGAATGGAGGCAAGTGGTTTTTATGACGTGCTGTTGGAGTTTCAGCAACGTAATGTGTATGAAAGAATTCAGAAAAACCAGTTAGCCGGACCTGAGTCCTGGAGGTGGGTTGTACAGTGTCTACACTCCAAAGTACGGGATGGAATATTTGCAGTTTTGGACTGTAGTATCGGCGCCCCTTTGGCAAGACAGTGATGGAGTGAGTGATAGTGAAAGTGTTTCTTCTTTTTGAGCCACCGTCCCTTGGTGGGAAACGGCCGGCTTGTTAATAAAAAAAAGTTTGAGTAGTTATGAGTTATTTGCGGTGGGCAAAGTCAGGGTAATTTTTCAGAGTGGTTGATGATATACCACTGGATAAAATGCTTTGAAATTTCTCATTATTGCAACAGTTTATTAGAGCAAGCACATCTTTGCAAATTTCCTCTTTTCTGACAGAGATTAGTTCCTAGTGCGCACTCTTTACGGGTTTGCCATGCTGGGATTGATGCATGTGTGTCAGATACCATGCTAAAGCCAATATACAAGTGAAAGACACTGTGATAACATTGTTTTCTACATCATAAAATAGCTAGCATATACCACAATTAGTGAATAGTAAGATTCATTGCTTTATCCGTCCTCAGCGCACATGTCGCTGGAACCAGAGGGCCATATGCATATACAACACTAGTCACTGAAATCGTAGTCTTAGTCTTATACACCTTCTGTCACACGCCTTTGTAAATTATTATTGTAGCCTAGCAGTCGACGTCCAGTCTCATCTTGTTAACGTGTCTGGCTGCTGCTGAGTGCTAACTGGTCCTGGTCTAGCCATCAAGTGACTGACTACCTACATACTGACGGTCCCCTCCAGCTCCAGCCAAGTGACTGGCTTAGGTCTTAATAAAACAGCCAACTCTGTCTCAAATTCATCCAGACCACAGAAAACATCGAGTCCAAGCTTCGGGTACATCTTCCAGGAGAGCTGTGCATGTCGACTGGTTAATAAGGCTTGCTTAAAAACAATAAAAAATCTCATTAACTTCTCATGGCACATACCTTCACGCCTTGATTAACGAAGACCTGCAGAAGCAGGCAATATTCCCCATTTCGTCTAAATAATAAACATACCATAATTATTTTTATATACAAATCCCCTCCCAGGCACTATTTAACCCCAATGGGTTTAGTGCTTCTCCATAAATATAATAACAATAATTTACATACAAATCAGACAATATATTAAAACGAAAGTGAATTTAATCTATAATAATGTATTCATACGATAATTTATCCTGAGCTGAAGCAAGACCTTTGAAATTTAATTAATTTTTTTTAAAACATCTCTGAGACAGTAGGTTCCTCACAACTGACTTCGGTTGATGGACACTGTAAGTGGTGACAAGCTAATAGAACTGATGGTTGTAACTGTGGCGGTGGGTGACGTCCGGGAAATACGCTGTGACATCCAGGCCACACCAGCACCCACCTTCTCACCCACACGATGCCGGAAGCTCCGGTTAAACCACACGAACACTACAGGATCCACTATAAAGTGAGAGGAGAACAGTATCCGGAAAATAACATTCATGGTAAACGATTTTTTCCCCTGGAGGTAAAAGACTGGATATGGGAAGCCAAGGAGGAGATTACTGATGAAAACAGCTAACATGGAGCGTGTGGCCTCAACATTGCGGCTGTTGGTGTGCTGGAATACGGAGAGTCGACGATAATTACGATACATCTGCAACCAAATAAAAGTCATTAGTAACTGTGCCACCACATGAGGCAAATGTTAGTTGTTCAAGATCTTAAAAAAAGAGAGAGAGATAAGTATGTAAGGATATAGAGATAAAATCTTGTTTCCTGTTTTTCTATAATACCCGAGAGGCAGCTGACTTGATTATTATAATAAAAAAGACGCGCTAAACCACAAGGGCTATACAACGCTCGCAGCTGACTTGAATCTTGAATTTCTCAGATGCTTAAGTTTTACTGCTCTTTTTCCCCTCACGTTTTAGAGTGTTTAAACTAGGAAAATGCATATAGTTAATGTCCAGGAATTATATTTTAGGGAGGAAGAGAGCGGGAGATCCAAATATACATTAAAATTATGAAAACTTACTATATCTCGTCTTATATTGATTATTCATAATAGATTCCCGACCATATTAATGGTCACATTTAAAAATGTAGCGCAAACTACACATTTATTTAAAGTAACATATTTATGTGTATATCTTACATGTATATCATAGAATGATGCATGTAGCTGCATGATTCATCGGTGATTTGCGATGTAACATGCACTAGACAAACATTGGTGACGTGAGTTATCACATACACTAGACAAACACTTGCGACGTGACAAACATTGGTGACGTGAGTTATCACATACACTAGACAAACACTTGCGACGTGACAAACATTGGTGACGTGAGTTATCACATACACTAGACAAACACTGGCGACGTGACAAACATTGGTGACGTGAGTTATCACATACACTAGACAAACACTGGCGACGTGACAAACATTGGTGACGTGAGTTATCACATACACTAGGCAAACACTGGCGACGTGACAAACATTGGTGACGTGAGTTATCACATACACTAGACAAACACTGGTGACGTGACAAACATTGATGATGTGAGTTATCACATAAACTAGACAAACACTGGCGACGTGACAAACATTGGTGACGTGAGTTATCACATACACTAGACAAACACTGGTGACGTGACAAACGTTGATGATGTGAGTTATCACATACACTAGACAAACACTGGCGACGTGACAAACATTGGTGACGTGAGTTATCACATACACTAGACAAACACTGGCGACGTGACAAACATTGGTGACGTGAGTTATCACATACACTAGACATAAATATTGGTCCTGTGAGTTGTCGCTTAAAATGCACTAACCATAAATAAGACATACTGAGACATATTGACTCATTTTATAAAAGAACAAATATACATTTTATGTTTGAGTACTTAACATAATCAAGACAGATCACATGACAGCTGTCAAATTATCATTGAAAATATATTTAACGCAAACTTGAACTTTAGATTGTTTTTCAGTGATATGCAAGTTGAAAAAAAAAGTCATTTACCATTAGCAATTATCTCTATCAAATTTAATATCTGCGTAACTAGTGACTTTACTTCTAATGTATATTTCCCGTCTTGTTAGATGGGTTTTCATTAGCGTCAGCTAATCAGAAACTTTGTCTTTCTTTTATCACAACAAGGACCCCAATGGAAATAAGTCACTTTGTCTGACTTTTTGGGGTTATCCTAGGTTCTCTACACATATGCTGCTATGTATGATAATTCTATGTAACTGTATTTGTGTATACCTGAATAAACTTACTTACTTACTTACTTACTTACTTATTCGTATGTTCATCCATGCATACAACTGTATCTTCAGAATATTTGGAAAAACCTGTACAAAATAGTCCAGCGGCAGACCTTGAGGATGACTTCCCTGAAGCACATTCACAAGAATTATATTGTATTAGTTCCAGTGCAAAAATGATTGTAGCTCCTGTTCCTAGTTGTGTGATACTTTGAAGTTCTACACCAAGTTTATAGCATTAACAGATGAAGGATCGTTTTGGGTTGTTGTTTCCCATAAGATGCAATGATGTGCCTTGTAAATAAGGCACTCTAATGCTGCCTTATTTGGAGGAGTTTATTGAGTGAAGTTATATATAGTTTTCTGCTGAGTATTCTGTTACGAAAACCTTTTATGGGAATAATCTCGTTGATACTACAGAGGAGACATGACTGTACTTGACACGGGACGTTTGTGAGGGCAGCAGAAGGTCCTCAAACAAATTAGGGTGTAGATTTTAGTGCTTTCTTATAATAATTATTGCAGAAACTTTGTCTTTCTTTTATCACAACAAGATTAACATTTGCAACAATGAGGCCGTCACACAGTGCCTAGTTTTCTAACCGATGCACTTATATCAATCACTGACTTATCATACATTGTCATTTGGATAGAGATATCAAAATTTTGCCTCTTCCACCAACACATAGTACAACTAAAGAAATATATTACTGTTATTTGCATTAACTTGGATTTTTCTATAATCTTGATCAATCAGAAAACTTTGCAGACGATAATGTTTACACGAGTCTCCTCATACCAAGCAAAAATTGCTTGTCTCCAATGAGAGTTATATTATTCGAGGCTCATAATAATCCAGTCAAGTGTTTTTGCTTTCTGTGCACTTTATTATGTCTTCTCTATATGGTAATAATTTTGATATCTAATTTGTAATATGCAGTGCAGTACTTTTCATTTATTTATTTATTTATTTATTTATTTATAATTTGAGCACACTTACAGAGGTACAAAAAAAATACAGATAAGAGCAGCATGCCAAAGCCACTTATACTATGCATAGCATTACGGGCTGGCTTAAAATTAACTTAAGATTAACTAAGCAATGATGAAATCAGTGAAAAACATTAATGTAAACTGATTACTATAAAGCACAAGTGAGTATTACAAAGACAGGTCATATGGTTGCATGCATTGTTGTAAATTCAGTAGAATGGAGTATTCTGTTAGGTAGTGAATTTAAAAAATAATAAAGTTAGATTGGGTTTTAGGTTTAACATTTATGTGATATAATTGTGAGAAACATTTAAGATATACAATTTATAAGGTTCAGTTATTCAGTATTTATTTGGTTTTGGGTGAGTAAGTGATCTTTGAGAAGAGACTTGAATTTATAAACAGGTAGTGTTTCTTTTATATTTACAGGTAATGAATTCCAGATTTTAGGGCCTTTTATGTGCATTGAGTTTTTGCATAGCGTGAGATGGACACGAGGAATATCAAAGAGTGATCTGTGCCTTGTGTTATGGTCATGTGTTCTGTTGAGGTTGGCAAGGAGATGTTTGAGGGGAGGGTTAATATCAGAGTTGAGTGTTCTATGTATGTAATAGGTGCAGTAATAAGTATGGATGTTTTGTATGGTGAGTAGGTTGAGTGTATTGAATATTGGTGGAGTGTGCTGCCTGTAGTGAGAATTTGTTATCATTCTAACTGCAGCCTTTTGTTGGGTAATTAGTGGTCTGAGATGGTTACTTGTTGTTGAGCCCCATGCACAAATTCCATAGGTGAGATAGGGGTAAATAAGAGAGTGATATAGGGCCAGGAGGGCTGACTGTGGAGCATAGTACCGTATCTTCGATAGTATGCCTACAGTCTTGGAAATTTTCTTAGAAATTTGTTGTATATGTGTATGAAATTTGAGTCTATTATCAAGGTGGATTCCTAAGAATTTTCCCTCTGTTAGCTTTGTGATAGGTGATCCGTTTATCATTATGTTAAGAGGGACATCTGTAGCTCTGTTACCAAACTGAATGAAGTAGGTTTTGTCAATGTTTAGTGTAAGTTTGTTAGTACTCATCCAGGTAGATATTTTCTGTAATTCGGTATTTACAGTATTGGCTAGCGTGACTGGGCTCGAGTGGGAGAAGACGTATGTTGTGTCATCAGCAAATAGTGTGGGTTTGAGTAATTGAGAAGCATTTGGTAGGTCATTTATGTATAGGAGAAAGAGAAGAGGGCCAAGGACACTTCCCTGTGGGACACCAACTGTAATTGGTTGTGCAGAAGAGTTTGCCCCATTTGCGTACACATATTGGCTTCTGTTGCTGAGGTATGACTTGAGGTAGTTGAGGGAGTGCCCTCTTATACCATAGTGTGATAATTTTACGTGGAGCAAGTCATGGTCAACTGTATCAAAAGCTTTACGTAAGTCAATGAAGATCCCCAGTGGGACTTCTTTTTTCTCTATTGCAGTGTATATATGTTCTAGCATGTGTATAATAGCATCATTAGTATTTTTATTAGGCCTGAATCCAAATTGGCAGGGGTTGAGTATGTTTTGGGAGATAAGGTAGGAGTAGATTCGTTTATGAATTAATTTTTCGAAGATTTTTGAGAGAGGGTGTAAGTTGGATATTGGCCTATAGTTATTCAACTCTGTTTGGTCTCCTCCTTTGTGGATCGGGGTGACCCTTGCTATTTTGAGTACTGTAGGGAAGGTGGAGGATTCAATGGATTTGTTAAAGAGTGTTGCAATGATTGGTGATAGCACTTGTGACACTTTTTTGTATATAAAGGGTGGTAAGGTATTTAAATCTCCTGCCTTGTTTTTTAGTGCGTTGATAATAAGGGAGACTTCGTATGGGTTAGTCGGAGCTAGGAACAGTGTGTTCGGGTAGTTGCCGGTGAGGTAGTCATTTGGTGGGGTATCTGAGCTTGGGATTTTATTGGCAAGGTTTTGTCCTATAGTGGAGAAGAAATCATTGAGTCTGTTTGCTGTTTCTGTTGGTGGGAGTTGGGGTTCATCTGATTTTGCTAATTTTATTTCGCTATTTCGTGATATCTTTTTTGTTCCCAGAATTTCTGATAGGGTTTTCCAGGTCTTTTTTATATCACCTCGTAAGTTGGATAATCTGTTCTCATAATACAATTTTTTTGCCCTTCTTATCAGGCTGGTTAGGATTGACGAGTAACGTTTTGTTTGGTCTCTGGTTATGTGACCCATTCTGTACTGTTTTTCATATTGGTGTTTTGTATTTATGGATTTGAGAATGCTGGGTGTTAGCCAGGGACTGTTCAGTCTCTTAGCTGTCATCTGCTTAGTTTTTTTAGGGCAGTGCTTGTTATAGAGGTATTGAGTCTTTTTTAGAAAATTATTAATACATTCGTCAATATCTGTATTGATTTCTAGCTCAGTGTGCCAATCAATGTTTGCTAATGCTGTTGTGAAGTTATTAATGGCTGCCTCATTGTGAAGTCTGAAGGTGACTTTAGTAGTGTCTTGGGGTAATTTACCAAGAGTTGTTATGAGGAAAGTAGGGTAGTCAATTTTGAGTTTTGATTAACAGGTTGAAGTATATATCGAAAATTTAAAATAAATGATGATTCCCAGACTCTTATTACTATTTCCTCAGATTTTACCTTTGTTAAAACACCTGGAATGAAAATACCGATAAGCTGAAATTAAGAATGTAACACCATCAACATTACTGTAAACGAAGACAACAATAAATAGAAATGAATAGCAGGTTACACTAGTTATATTTTTTAAAAAGTATAAAGATCTACGGGATTTCCAATAAACTTTCCTTCGATCCATACTCATAAATCACGAGTCAGATTTAAATTATTTACATTGTATATTTATCAGAGCAAATACTGTGTTATGAATATCTTATACAAGATAATTTACTTGAGCGGTATACTGGGAGGAATAACACACACTATAAAATATTATATCTGAAAGTAATGCACTCTAAGCGGTTCAATTTACAGTAGATAAATGGAGTCAGTAAATATTTATAAAATAAAGATAAATAAGAAGATATAAAGTCCTTAGAACATACCCTGGTGACGGAATTATCCGGAGTCATACGCGTCCTAACAGCAGACCAGGTCATTATATTTTATATAGATATAAGGCGCTTTTAGTTCTAAACGGTTATATATATTTGTTCCAGGTCATTGTGTGTATTATATCACTGAATCTGGTTTGACTGATGTCTCAATCCATCAGTCACAGCGTTCGATTTGATGTTATTGTTACCACACAGCATAACAGTCTCGTGGAATAACACTGAACCTGTCTACAGTGAATATTTCTCCAGTTTAGTTGTATTTAAATATACTTAATAATACCACATCGTTTATGCTAGACTGTTTCACACTTATTCTAGATTTGCCAGTCTGACGAAATTAATGCAGAGACTCAATGGAAATCGTAAATGAGCATATCATGCCGCTAAACACTGAATAAATCCAGTCTCACATCTCTGGATCCCGTAACTTCAGATAACCCGATACCACGTAGTGATGTTTTGTAGTCATTTAATACAACCATTTGTAACCCGTTGTGCCGGTTATCTTGGCCTATCTGGATAGTGCTCAACCCCGGGTAATATCTTTTGATCTGACATCTTCCATGTCTCTGCATCTCACATATGAATATATTCCTGATTTACCTAAGCTATTAACAGCTAAAAACGTGACATGGATTTGAACGGATACAGGCAATTGGGCCTTAATAGAAGTTTATTCTATGAAAGTAAACTATTTCATATGCAGAAAGTTTCTCTCCTCTAATTCACTGAAGAACCTTAAATATTAGAGATTTCATGACATGATGTTTTTGACCCTCTCTGGTTAATGTTTGTGGGACGTCAAGGGCTCGTTGTGTGGTTTTTAGGCATCTACAGCGACCTACTAGTGGCTAACTTGTGCAACTGACTTAACTGCTTATAGTCAGGCAAATAATAAACTCACAGTACCGTGACTCACAGTACCGTGACTCACAGTACCGTGACTCACAGTACAGTGACTCACAGTACCGTGACTCACAGTACCGTGACTCGAACAATACACAAATAATCCGCACTTAGGAAACTGATTTTCATGGTGTTTCTGACCGCCTTGGACCATTAACTAGTTTCAATTCAATTCAGTTCAAGTTTATTCTCTATAAGGGTTACAATGTGGGGTTTACAGGTTTTGGGTATTGTGTGGTTTACATGTTATAAAATACTAATTACAGAGGGGGCCACTAGGACACCTAGCATGGCTAGGCATTTCGAGCAGACTTAGATTAATTCTTAACATTAAATCCTTACAGATTATGGTATTAAGGCTAAGTGACTACATCATAATTTGTGAGTTTAGCAATGTGAATGCTTTTGTTTTGGCACAATACAAAGTGTCTATATTGGAGTATCATAGGCAAACTTATGACTAGTTAGGATTTATTATTTTAAGATTAAGATTAGTATTTCTGGGTTTATAGTCAGTGGGTGAATGAGTGTAATTGTGAACCACCAGGTGGTTATCATGTAGTTAGTTGTCGGGGTGTATCAGGGAGATAAGATGTTTTCTAACTGTAGTTTTGAAAGCGATGAATGTGTCTGCAGTTCTAGAGTTTTCAGGTAGGGTGTTCCAGATTTTAGGTCCTTTGAAATACATTGAATTTTTGTAAAGGTTTAGTCGAACACGGGGAATGTCATAGAGATGTTTGTGTCTGGTGTTATGCCTGTGGATCCTGTCACAACTATCAAGAAAGCGTTTTAGGTCAAAGTTAACATTGGAATTTAAGGTCCTGTAGATATAGATTGCACAGTAGTAAGTGTGGATGTTCTGAACAGGGAGTAAGTTAAGATCTATGAAGAGTGGGGGGGGGGGGGTGTTGCCAAGGATGGGATTTAGTGATTATTCTTACTGCGGCTTTTTGTTGGGTTATTATTGGCTTTAAGTGTGTTGCTGCAGTTGAACCCAAGCACAGATAGCATAGGTGAGGTATGGATATATAAGTGAATGGTATAGTGTGGGAAGGGCAGTTTGCGGCACGTAGTATCGTATCTTGGAGAGGATCCCCACCGTTTTGGATACTTTTTTTGACATGTGTTGGATATGGGTGCTGAAATTTAGGTTGTTGTCGAGGTATAGGCCAAGGAATTTGCCCTCATTATGTCTGGCAATTAGAGTGTTGTCGATTTTAATGTTAAGTTGCGCAACACCTGCTCTGCTACCAAACATAATATAGTAGGTTTTGCCAGTGTTAAGTGTAAGTTTATTGGCTGTCATCCAAGTCGATATTTTGAGCAGCTCCTCGTTAACAATGGTGTTGAGGGTGGCAAGATTAGGGTGGGAGATGACATAAGTCGTGTCGTCAGCAAAGAGAATGGGTTTCAGGTGTTGGGATATGTTTGGAAGATCATTGATGTAAATAAGGAAGAGCAGGGGTTCAAGGACACTTCCCTGCGGAACTCCAGTATCAAGTGGCCGTATTGATGAGGCTGTGTCTTTAATGGTGACATACTGATACCTATTAGAAAGGTAGGATTTAAAATATGCAAGCGCATGGCCTCTTATACCATAGTGGTCAAGTTTGTGGAGTAGGATGCCGTGGTCTACTGTGTCAAAAGCTTTTCTTAGGTCAATAAAAATTCCTAGCGGATATTCCTTATTTTCCAATGCTGTGTAAAGCAGGTCTAGCATTTTTATAATTGCATCATTAGTGCTTTTATTTTTCCTGAATTCAAATTGGCAGGGGTTGAGTATGTTTTGTGACGTTATAAATGAATATAGTCTCCTGTGCACGAGTTTCTCGAAGATTTTGGATAGCAATGGTAAGTTTGATATTGGCCTATAGTTGTTTACATCTGTAGGGTCACCACCTTTATGTATTGGTGTAACCCTTGCTGTCTTGAGTAGTGTCGGGAAAGTGCTAGTTTCTAGTGACTTGTTAAAAAGTAATGTAATAGCATGTGAAAGGACATGGGCCGCTCGCTTGTACAATAATGGTGGGACGTGAGACAGATTCCCCGAGTTATTTTTAAGTGACTTTATGATCGCCTCATGACCTGAATTGAGGTTCACAAGACGTTCTGCGTTAAAATGTTGCTATATTTGTGAAAACATAAATGGCTTTCTATTTAGGAAAAAGTAATATCTCAGGAGGGATTTCAATAACAAAGATAACTTAAATAGGCCCATGATAAAACGGCAGAGAGTCCCAAATGCGAGACTTCTCATTCATCACTGAATTCACCAAACTAATCCATTCATTATTTTGTTTTCGCTATTACTCGTCCTGTTAGAACTAACATACTATGCAACCCCACTGTAAATGTTGAATATACTTATATTAACATAGACAAATTGATGATTATTCAATAAAATTTTATAATACATATATTTACCTAAACTATGTTTTAATAAATAGTAATTTCCACACGGTTACAATATGAAATAAATATAACACGTTTAACTTCTATATTTAATACTAGCAAATAAGTCAAATATATTTATGCCCGTATGAAAATATTCCTACACAGAGCATTTTGATTTTTAAAGGGGTGGAGGGAAAGCCAGTGGAAGGCTTCGGTCAGATGACCAAAAGCTCCAGTGGTTTGTCATCATATGACTAAGACCAGCGTCAGGAAACATTTGTCCTATTTCTTGATGAATCTTACCTAACCTAACCACTCGCGTAGCTTGATTGCTAGCGCACTCACACTATGGTCCCTGGGTCGATCCCCGGTACGGCTGGAAACATTAGGTCGTGTTTCCTTACGATACCTGTTGTTCAATGTTAACCCATAAGTAAAATGGGTACCTGGGTGCTAGTGGACTGGTGTGGGTCGCATCCTGGGACAAAATTTACCTAATCTGCCAGAAATGCTCTGCAAAACAAGGGGCTTTCTATAAGATAAGATAAGATTTCGTTCGGATTTTTAACCCCGGAGGGTTAGCCACCCAGGATAACCCAAGAAAGTCAGTGCGTCATCGAGGACTGTCTAACTTATTTCCATTGGGGTCCTTAATCTTGTCCCCCAGGATGCCACCCACACCAGTCGACTAACACCCAGGTACCTATTTGCTGCTAGGTGAACAGGACAACAGGTGTAAGGAAACGTGTCGAATGTTTCCACCCGCCGGGAATCAAACCCGGGCCCTCCGTGTGTGAAGCGGGAGCTTTAGCCACCAGGCCACCGGGCTTAGTCAGCTTAGCCAGTATACCTTGTACATGTACTTGTAGAAATAAAGATTATTATTATATTATTATTATTATTATTATTATTATTATTATTATTATTATTATTATTATTATTATTATTATTATACACCGAAAGGTGCATTTCTCTCATCGTATGTTTACATTAATCCCATTTGTCTGGTGGTGAAAAGGTCACATGCAGCCTTAAAGATCCTAACGTAGTCGATAGGTTTTAAACCCTATTCACCAACCAGCACCGCTGTGTTGTGTGTGTATTTACAGTGAACACATGAGAACATAATAATATTATGACCAGGACAAATATTAGCTTGAGTAGCAAGCTATGGTGACCAGGATGGGCACCATTGTGTTTAGAGTGCAGATCATGAGAGTGTAACATGCCATAATGACCAAAACAACCACTATTGTGTTTAGAGTATACTCACAGTATAAATCATGAGAGCGTAGCATGCTATGGTGACCAGGATGGGCACCATTATATTGAAGACGAACAGAGTCCGGATGCCCCACCACACATGGCGAGGTTTCAGGTACCCGAGCTCCTTAGGCACAATCAAACCCTAAATGAAGACATAATATCTATAGTGTTTTATATTAAATACGTATACTGTACACCGTACAGAAAGTTAAATTTTGGGGCTAGTGACAGTGGGGCAGTTTGTCGAGTGATTATACAGTGTCAAGGGAATCTAACATGTTGCAATATTTCTGGAGTATTTTGTGGAGAAAATTTGGCGAGTTGTGGAGTTAGCCTCATGTGTACTGTGTCAAATTAAGGCGGATGTTTATTGCTTTCGCAGCAACTACGCTAGTCTTATTGTACCAGGACAAGGTTCCTGGCCATGTGATGATAATTCATAACCAAAAATTTGAACAATTTGTTCTGAGTAAAGAGTGTTACCATGGCCAGCCATCAATTCTTTGTTATCGTGTACGTATTTCGTACTTATCAAATTATAAATTTTTGGCACCCAGTTGGTTACTCTCTTATCCTTCACTTCCGGCTTTCTCAGCCGTGACCTGGCACTCACACTGCTAGTAATTATTGATGCCTTGGCATTCTTTTAATGTTTATTTATGTTGATGATGGCATTTACAAGTTTTCCTATCCTAGCACTCACGGAATCGAACATATCACTTGTCTTCCCAATTCGTTCAATTCGTAACATAAATTTAGGATTTGCACAAAGAAAAGGTGCGATAAACTTACCAGTGTTGTGACGATGCAGTAGAGAGTGATTGACACAACAACAGCCACGGCTCTCTTCAGTCCCACACTATGTCTCAGCGGCGACCATGTTGCCATCATTCTGCTGATACGTTTATCAGTAGATTCAGTAAACGAAGTCGTGTTGAAGTAGAATGATGGATGTTATGAGAAATATATATATATACCCAGCAAATATGAATTATGAAGATAAGTGAGATATTACTAAATATCTTTTGTATATATCAATACGGATTACAGCTGTATGTGAGCATTGCAAACTCTGGATTTCGTCAGTCACAATAAAGCACTGTAGATTTTATCATAAGATAAGATAAGATTTCGTTCGGATTTTTAACCCCGGAGGGTTAGCCACCCAGGATAACCCAAGAAAGTCAGTGCGTCATCGAGGACTGTCTAACTTATTTCCATTGGGGTCCTTAATCTTGTCCCCCAGGATGCGACCCACACCAGTCGACTAACACCCAGGTACCTATTTGCTGCTAGGTGAACAGGACAACAGGTGTAAGGAAACGTGTCGGAATGTTTCCACCCGCCGGGAATCGAACCCGGGCCCTCCGTGTGTGAAGCGGGAGCTTTAGCCACCAGGTCACCGGGGCACCATTTACCCTACGTTTGCTTCTGCAAAGAGTTAAAGCTTGGAGAGTAGCAGTAGTGTTTCAGGCTAGTACTACCATTTGACTCAAGGTAACTCCATCATGGCGAAGTTCCCGTGGCCGGAATGTCTGGATATAGATCCTAACTTGCCTACAGCAACTATTACTTTCACAAATTTCATCAAGGAGGGTAGAGACAATGCCCTTGATCAATTCATAACCCTAGTAAATAGTGTATCACCATTTGATTAAGAATTCCTTCATAAATTCTAATGGCTGTCTGTAAAATTCCATGTAAAACTTGCAATAAGGTTGACGTTGGGAAAACTGGAAAATGTCTTGAACTAAAATTAAAACATAAATCTAGCATTATAACTGGCAAGAGTCTAATGCTCTGTTTATTCACGTGAGAGATTTTAACTACCCAATTAATTTTCAAAAGGCCGAGAAATTTGTACAAAGCCTCTCCATGGCTGAGCGAAATGTAATAGAATCAAGCGTCATTAAAAAATAACATTAATTGCAATGTAAATGCCAGTTCAGGATTGCATAAAATAGATTCATTTATAATGAATAGTATCTGTAACAATTATAAACTAGGTTGACAAAATTGTCATTTGCCTAACATGCAACTCTTAAACTTTACAGGTGACCCGAGTTACACTTCACAACATTCCAATGTTCAGTAAGTAGAGTCATGCATGAGATTACATGCGAGGTCATATCTCAGCTTTATAAGTCTTCCATTGTCCTATTATTTTTATTGTTCCTTGATAATGTGAAAAATCACGAAATTATTTGGAATATTACTGTTTTGTACTGTGGCTATTTTGCATGATATTATGATGTTTTCTTCCAGTTTGCTCCCCTTTTTTTGTACTGTCTTACCTCAAGAAGGACACTGCAGCGATTGAGATCTGTTCCATCTGAGCTAGGATTAAATATATGATACCCACTACTGGCCGGATAGAGCTGTTGAAGCTGACATCGTCACAGGTGAGGATGGCATTGAAGGTGTGTGCCACAGCGGGTCTGGTCAACAGACAGAGCACCAAGAGGGGCACGAACATACTACACATCAGCACCTTCACTGCTGGCTTAGTGTTGGTGCACGTCACCACACACCACACTGCTACACCGTTACCTGCAACATTACAAACAACTCATGTAATAAGCTAAAACGTACAAAGTATGCAAAATTTTCAGAAATTACGGTTTGTGTTTAATGGAGTTTATTTGATCTAAATTTACAGTTCAATTAAGGTAAATGTTAGGTAATAATTTGTACCCCGACCTTCCGTGATCTTATCCTAGTCAACAGATTTATTCTACTGTTATGTATACTACATTTCTCAGACAAAACAAGACCTGACAGAAACTGCATGTTATACAAGATGACGGATGCTTTATGTAACTGACACAGAAGTTCAATGTGTATTTTTATCCCTTCAAGAATCTTGTTACTGATGAGGCTTTGATACTTTTCAAAGGTTGACTGTTATTCCAACAGTATGTACCAGGCAAGAGGAAACACTTTGGTATGAAGCTGTTTGTGTTGTGTCATTGTGTAACTGATCTTATTTGGATGTAACTGTTAGGTAAGACACATATGCAACAGTTAGGTATCTTTATTTCGATACCTAACTGTTGCATATGTGTCTTACCTAACAATCTGTCGGTATTTTATACCATTTTAATGTTCATTCTGTCGGATGTAACTGTGTACACAGGAAGCATAACACTGAAAGATACTTGGAAGTTATTGAGTATTTCGAGTAATGTCGTGAGAGCAATGATGGAACAATAGCTGGCTGATTGAGCGTGAACGTGCCAAATGTGTCTGGTACAATGCATGGAACACGTCAACATATGCTCAGGTTCTACGCAGGCATTGGTACCTTTAATTTTTTTTACATCAAACTCAAAATTTGCCACCAAACCTGCCATAAATATCGTCAGACAAGAAATAATTAACAACAACAAAAAAAAAAAAAACGTCTGAACAGAACTCTCTAAAGCCCTTCTAAACCGAATTAAAATATAAACACCAGCAGTAACTAAAACTGAAGAATGAACTAATGCTGAAACTGCAGTAGGTGAAGTTTTTGTAGCGGTCAATCAAGCTGAAAACGGAATTTGGGCTCTGTTAGTCATAGCAGCAACACACACAAATCTTCATCCAAATACTCCCCATAAAAATACCCACCCAACATGAATAGCAAAGGAATAATCAATACGATACCTACATCCCCTACACGATTTGATAAAACAGTTAACATACCCACATTAGCAGACTTCTTATTGTGATAGCAAATCGCCAGAACAGGAAATCAACCCCAAAGCATCTCAACCTCAAAGAATCCAAATCAAATTAGAACTAATGATCAAAGCGCTTATAGACAAAGCAAAAGCAAAAACCGAATACATGAATTGATTATATCTCTTATCCCCATCCATGTAATCACCTTTATATTACCATAGAAGAAATAAACAATACAAACCCTAAAAATAAAGTCCTAACCCAGTCATAAATCATAGTAAGGGACACACATTGTACACGGATAACTGGTACACAAGCCCCTTAGTGATCTTCAGCTCGTGAACATGCCAGATGTGTATGGTACAGTGCATGGAACACGTCAACATATGTCCAAGTTCAACGCAGGCACTAGTACCAGTGATGCGCAGGTGTTTCATGCCAGTGACATCATGGCATTATGGTAATATGACAAAAGAAATGCGACATTGTTGACATCGATTCACTACAACGAAATGAAAGACACCGGAAGAGTGAATCCATTCTGGATCCGGCGGTTGTCCTTGATTAGACCGTCAATATGCGTTTGGCGGACAAATGTGACATGCAGATTGAATTTGTTGGCAGTGTTCGCAAGAGTTATAAGTGGTACACGGATCTCTTCTTCCATCTCGTGGACATTTCAATGCTCAGTGCATATATGATGTAGCACATGAGGACCGGCAACAGAACATCGTATGCCTATTTTTGTCTGTCATCAGGCAAATAATTTTGAAATGCCAGGTCACAACACTTGAGGTACAGCAAAACCCCCGAAGTGATCTCCATTTTACCTGTCGTCTGAGGCATGGTCATCACTTCCTAACACTTCCTGCTACAAATAAGACATGAGCTCAGAACAGATCTGTCTGTGCACACACAACAATACGCCCACAAAAGCGCAGACACACTCGTGTTTTAGAGTTTCACAGACTGCAGCAGTTCTAGGAACATGTTCAGTACGTGTATACATAAATGTAAACATTAGAACAGAAGTAATGTGAAACACTTTTATCTGTGTTTGGTGTTGTGTAAATAAGTTGTGTAAATATACTGACGACACTCTTAGTGCAGGTATTGTGTTGTATACAACTGGTAGATATATGTACAGTGTACATTATATGAGTTTCACAAGCCACAAAAGACTGGAAAATGTAAAATTCTAGAAACCCCCTAGAAAAATTGTAAGATAAAAATAAATAAAATAATGCGGAGTGAGAGGCAGCTGCCGATGGTGCCGTCAGATGGTCGTCGACCGTCACCCTCACGACTATTTTATCTCCGTAAGTACTGATGGGAATTTTTGTTTTGTTTTATTTCCGCTACAAAAATTAACTCTTTTAACTTAGATTTTTTTTTTTTTCAATTTTTGGACATTGAGAGCAAGTTATATTTTGGGGGTCTGGACAGTGAAAAGGCTAAACTACAGTGTCACTGACATGCATAATATATAAGGCTATGGAGAAGATTATTAGAAGAGTGGTGGACACGTAAAAATGAGTTGGTTCACAGATGACAACCAGCATTGCTTTAGAGATGGTAAATCCTGTCTGGTAAACATACCGGAGTTCTAAGACAAGGTAACAAATAAGGCAGGAGAGAAGGGATGGGTAGATAGTATCTTAAGAACATAAGAACATAAGAACATAAGAACGAAGGAACACTGCAGAAGGCCTACTGGCCCATGCGAGGCAGGTCCAAGTCTCCTACCGGCTTAAGCCAATGCACCCAACCTAGTCAGGTCAGGTCACATTGACTTAAGGGAGGAACACGGCAACCGACCTGTTAGCACAAGCTATCAGGTCTAACTCACACCCACCCACATCTACTCATGTATTTATCCAACCTATTTTTAAAGCTACACAACGTTCTGGCCTCTATAACGGTACTTGGGAGTTTGTTCCACTCATCCACAACTCTATTACCAAACCAGTACTTTCCTATATCCTTCCTGAATCTGAATTTTTCCAACTTAAAACCATTGCTGCGAGTCCTGTCTAGGCTAGATATTTTCAGCACACTATTTACATCCCCTTTATTTATTCCTGTCTTCCATTTATACACCTCAATCATATCCCCCCTAATTCTACGTCTTTCTAGAGAGTGCAGTTTCAGGGCCCTTAGTCTATCCTCATAGGGAAGGTTTCTGATACATGGGATCATCTTTGTCATCCTCCTTTGTACATTTTCCAGAGAATTTATATCCATTCTGTAATACGGTGACCAAAACTGTGCAGCATAATCTAAATGAGGCCTAACCAAGGATGTATAGAGTTGAAGAACAACCTGAGGACTCCTATTATTTTTGCTTCTTGATATGAAGCCAAGGATTCTATTAGCTTTATTGCGAACACTTATGCACTGTTGTCTTGGTTTCAGATTACTGCTAACCAGAACTCCTAAATCTTTTTCCCAATCCGTAATATTAAGATCTACATTATTTAGTTTATATGTGGCATGGTTATTGTCCTGTCCAACATTTAGAACTTTGTTAGGTAAGACACATATGCAACAGTTAGGTATCTTTATTTTGAAACGTTTCGCCCTCCAGACTGAGGGACGGACCACCTCAAAACTTTAAGGGTGATGGACTGATTACATCGTCTTCAAGTATCTTCTGCTTCTATCAACTTTTCTGTACTCGACTGAAGAAGCCTACTGTGTAGGCGAAACGTTTCAAAATAAAGATACCTAACTGTTGCATATGTGTCTTACCTAACAACCTGTCGGTATTTTATACCATTTTAATGTTCATTTAGAACTTTGCATTTGTCTATATTAAACTGCATCTGCCACTTCTCCGACCACTGCATCAGTCTATTCAAATCTTCCTGGAGTGCTCGAATGTCCTCGTCAGAATGAATTCGACGGCCTATTTTGGTGTCATCGGCAAACTTGCCGATGTCGCTCTTTATGCCCTCATCTATGTCGTTTATGTAGATTGTGAACAACAGGGGGCCCAACACTGATCCCTGTGGAACACCGCTCGTGACACTTCCCCACTCTGATTTCTCCCCATTTATGCAAACTCTCTGCTGCCTATTTGTCAACCATGCCTCTATCCAGGAAAAAATTTCTCCTCCTATTCCATGTGATTTTATTTTCCTCAATAGTCTCTGATGTGGGACCCTGTCAAAAGCCTTAATGAAGTCCATATACACAATATCATATTCATTACCATGATCTACCTCCTCAAATACCTTAGTGAAAAAAGTTAATAAATTCGTAAGGCAGGAACGCCCCTTTGTAAAACCATGCTGAGATTCGTTGATTAATTTATGCTTTTCAAGATGGCTACGAACTGCCTCGGCAATTATTGATTCCATAAATTTTCCCACTATGGAGGTTAGGCTTATTGGTCTATAGTTCGAAGCTAAGGACCTGTCACCTGTTTTGAAAATAGGTATCACATTTGCCATTTTCCACTTATCTGGCACCATGCCAGTTTGTAGTGATATGTTGAAAAGATTAGCCAAAGGTGTGCTAAGCTCCTCTTTACATTCCTTTAGAACCCTTGCATACAGTTCATCAGGGCCTGGGGATTTGTTAGGTTTTAATTTATCTATTTGCCTAAGGACCATGTCACTTGTGACCCTAATAGTGCACAGTTTATTATCGTCCTGTTCTACATAATTTATCATTACTGGAATATCGCTGGTATCCTCCTGTGTAAAAACTGAGAGGAAGTATGTGTTAAAAATTCTACACATTTCCTTATCACTGTCAGTGAGCTGACCCGAGGAACTTTTGAGTGGGCCTATCTTGTCCCTGATCTTACTTCTGTATACCTGAAAGAACCCTTTTGGGTTAGTCTTCGATTCTTTTGCAACTTTAACCTCATAATCTCTTTTTGCTTTTCTAATTCCCTTTTTAATTTCTCTCTTTAACTGAATATATCGATTTCTTAATTGCCCCTCTCCTCTTTTGATTTGCCTATATATGCCTCTCTTTTGACCAATCAGATATTTTAATCTATTGTTCATCCATTTAGGATCATTTTTGTTCGATCTGATTTCCCTATTTGGAACATAATTTGACTGAGCAGCTAGAACTATGCCCTGGAAAGCATCATATCGGCAACCATCACCACCTACCTGACCCTTAGTCAGGTCATTCCAGTTCAGCCCACCTAAGTAATTTTTCAGTCCTATGAAATCAGCCAAGCGAAAGTCAGGGAGGGAGACTTGATTACCATTATTAGGGGAATTCCATGATATATTAAAACTGAGTGATTTGTGATCACTCTCCTCAAGCTCATCATTAACCTCAAGATTATTAATTAGTGTTTCCCTACTGGCAAGAACCAAGTCAAGGAGGTTATTTCCCCTAGTTGGCTCTGTCACAAACTGTTTTAAAAAACAATCCTGGATCGTATCAAGAAAGTCACCCGACTCTAAATTTCCTGTCAAATTGCTCCAGTCAATCTGTCTATAGTTGAAATCTCCCATTAGCACAACATTTTCGTATGTAGATGCCTTACGAATTTCGTCCCATAGAAGTTTACTGCACTCCCTATCAAGATTTGGGGCCCTGTAAATCACACCCAAAATTAGTTTTTCTCGGCCCTCGAGAAGCTGTAACCAAACAGATTCAGTGGCTGACGCTTCTAATTTAATATCTTGTCTAACACAACAATTTAAATTGTCTCTGACATACATCGCTACTCCACCACCTTTCCTGTTGACCCTGTCAGTGTGGAATAATTTATAGCCTTGTATGTGACATTCAGAGGGCATCTCTCTATCTTTCAGATTGA
Source organism: Cherax quadricarinatus (assembly GCF_038502225.1). Classification (NCBI taxonomy): domain Eukaryota; kingdom Metazoa; phylum Arthropoda; class Malacostraca; order Decapoda; family Parastacidae; genus Cherax; species Cherax quadricarinatus. Next base: position 18,755 of record NW_027197692.1, on the reverse strand, counting down.
GCCAGGTCTCTGTTATAGCAATAATATCTATGTTTCCTGCACTTGCAATTAATCTTAGCTCATCTATCTTATTTCTAACACTCCTGCTATTAGTATAGTAAACCTTAAGGGAGCTAGTCCCTTGCTGCCCTCTGCTGTCCCCCTTTGTTTGCTGACCTGTTCTATTGTCTTTATTTATAACTTCATGCTGAATGCCTTTTATACATTTACTGTTTCCAACCCTAGTGTTGCAACCTGCTTGTTTCCCACACACACCCATACCTCTATCTTCCATCAGTTTAAAATCATAGGCATTTCACCAATGGCCTTCTCAATCGAGTCTGCAAGTGCTACCACCCCTGCCCCAGAGAGATGTACCCCATCCCTTGCATACATATCATGTTTGCCATAAAAGTTGTTCCAGTTGTCAATGAATGGGATTGCAAGTTCCTTGCAGTATCTGTCTAGCCAGCAATTTACACCAATTGCCCTAGACAACCATTCATTTCCTACTCCCCTTCTAGGCAAGATGCTACATATGATTGGGATCCCTCCCTTAGACTTAATGAAATCTATAGCTGACCTGTACTTATCTAGCAGCTCTTCTCTCCTACCCTTCCCAATATCATTTCCACCAGCACTGAGACAGATAATGGGCTTGTTCCCATTACCTGACATGATATTATCCAGCCTGTTGACAATGTCCCCAACACCTGCTCCAGGGAAGCACACTCTATCTCTCATCTTCTTATTCCTATTACAAAAAGCACGGTCAATATATCTTACCTGAGAGTCACCAACCACAAGAATGCGCTTACCTTCATTAGCAGGGGCAGTAGTACCCTTACCTTCACTGGCCACTGAAGTACATTCATCCTGGAGAACAGAGAAGCGATTTCCTACCTTCAGATCTTCACTCTTAACTTTCCTTACTCTGATGCGCCTCCCATTACTGTGAACAACTCGCCACTTGTAGCAGGTGCTGGGCTGCACCTCACTGCTGGTAGCCGTTGCTACCTCCCCAACTACAGCCTCCTCACAGCGAGAGACAGACTGCACCTCACTGCTAGAAGTCTCATTCCCCACAACTCCAGCCACCTCACACTCTCTCCCAGACCCATTGAGGTGGACCTTCAGCCTCCTAATCTCCTCCTGGAGAAGCAAGACCTCCTCCTTCAACTCTCCAACCTCAGTTTTTAAAACACTGCAGAAGCAAGCCATGCTTTGTAACCGTCCACGCTAATCCCCAAAGCAGCTCAGGGTCTGTGACCTCACGTGACGACTGACCACTGACTAAGAACCACTAGAGACTAGATGAACAGACAGAATAACAGGGAAAAGACTATAATAGATCGAAACATAATTAGAAGGAAGGAAACAATGAGCAATTATCCGTGCACTGAAATGGGTGAATATGATAAGTGGGGTTCCACAAGGATTACTACAAGGGAAGGGTAAAACGAGTCAGAGGTATCCCTGTTTGCAAACGAGGTGAAATTAATGAGAATATAAGCAGGCGGAGACCAGGAAAAGCTACCAATGGATCTGGACAGACTGCAGGTCTGGTCTGACAAGTAGCTACTGGAGTTTAACCCCAGCAATTCCAAAATTATGAAGTTTGGGAAAAGAAGACTGCACATGGAGTATAGGCTCAAGGAGCAAAGGTTGCAAATCTCCCTCAAGGAGGACCTTGGGGTGAGTATTGTGCCGATCATATCACATGAGGTGTACATCAACTAAATTACTACAGAAAATAAACTTCTGGCAAATTTAAAACTAGCTTTTAGAAATCTAATTAATGTTTCATATATGACATTGTATACTGTGCTCATCAGACAGCATACTGGAGTATGCAGCACCAGTATGGAACCCACACCTGGTTGAGCATGTGAAGAAATTGGAGAGTGCATAGGCTTGCAACAAGATTAGTCCCGGGGCTAAGGGATATGTCCTATTCCGAAAGGTTAAGGGAACTCAACCTGATGACACTTGACTAGAGGAAAGAGGCCCAGGGGTGATGATGAGTACGTACAAAATACTGAGAGGAATTAATGACGTGGATAGAGACAGATTGAGAGACAGGAAATAGGAACCCGAAGGGACAGCTGGAAATTGAAAACATATCTGAGTCACAGAGATGTTAGGAAGTATTTTTTCAGCCTTCAAGTAGTTAGGAAGTGGAATTACCTGGAGAATGAAGTGGTAGAGGCAGAATCCATGCATAGCTTTAAGAAGAGGTATGTGATATGGCTCAAAAAGCCAGGAATGAATGGGTGAACCTAGTAGCGACCAGTGAAGAAACAGGGCCATGAGCTGAGACTCGACCCCTGCATCCGCATATAGATGAGTACACACACAATTACGAACACAGTTAAGAATGGCCTGTGACCTAGTCGTAATGGGTTTGGAGCAAAACAAACTCAGCTGATAGACTTTAACTTGCATTTCCTTCACCAGATATATACAAATATTTACACTTAAGTACACTATGTACAAAGATTAGAATAGTAAGTGTACCACACAGTGACAGAATGGCAAAAAACAGAAGACACATATGCAACAGTTAGGTATCTTTATTACGAAACGTTTCGCCTACACAATAGGCTTCTTCAGTCGAGTACAGAAAAGTTGATAGAAGCAGAAGAGACTTGAAGACGATGTAATCAGTCCATCACCCTTAAAGTTTTGAGGTGGTCAGTCCCTCAGTCTGGAGAAGAGCAAACAATATTGTTTCAGACTTCGGAACAATGCTCTTCTCCAGACTGAGGGACTGACCACCTCAAAACTTTAAGGGTGATGGACTGATTACATCGTCTTCAAGTCTCTTCTGCTTCTATCAACTTTTCTGTACTCGACTGAAGAAGCCTATTGTGTAGGCGAAACGTTTCGTAATAAAGATACCTAACTGTTGCATATGTGTCTTACCTAACAACCTGTCGGTATTTTATACCATTTTAATGTTCAAAAAACAGAAGCCAGAGAGAGAGCACCATACTCAACCAGCAGGTAGGCAAGTCGGGCAAATGCTGACCGCAAGTGAACCTCATTGCCACAGCACTTGGCGGGCTCGCCTGTAATTGGACAATGAACCAAGGTACTGATTTAATGACGGGTACTCTTAAAAATTATTAAACCCTAGCACCTGGTTCGCTGGCTTGAAGGAAGCCTATATGGGAGTGTGTACATACGCCGAATAAATTGTAACTTATTCTTTGCATGCCACTCACACACCTCACACACACACTGTTCTTAGGTCTCTTTTTTAAGCAATAGTTTTTCTTATACTGTGTTTAAGACATATCAACATACACAGCCTCCTGGAGCAGATCAGTATACTGGATTTCAACAATAAATACACCCCAGAGTTCTAAAGAGACTGACAGCTCCCTTACCCGGACATCTTTGTAGATCCTAGAACACTGACAACCTCACCTTCAAAGTAAGCAGAAAATTCACCAACATGGATTTTCTGATACAGTGCTACTCATTTAATACCCCAAATGGGTTTAGTGTATCAGTTGTCATACAAGTTGTTAGGTAAGACACATATGCAACAGTTAGGTATCTTTATTATCGAAATAAAGATACCTATCTGTTGCATATGTGTCTTACCTAACAACCTGTTGGTATTTTATACCATTTTAATGTTCACTCGTCATGCAAGACAACAGACGGAGGGCGAAGACCAACTTTATTACAGCTCTGGAAGTATTATGCTCGGAAATACGGGGTGCTATCAAAAAGTTTGTGGATTGCCGTGAAAAAATGTATAGGCTTACCTAATCACCTAGTTGAAGTTCTCCCCCTCGAGACATTGATACCAACGCCTTTGCCACTTCTCGAAACATTTCTGGAACTCTTCTTTCATAAGATTGAAGACTCTTAAGTTACATTCACTTGTTAGACGAAGAATGAGGGGATTATTATTATTATAATCAAAAAGAAGCGCTAAGCCACAAGGACTATACAGCAAGAATGAGGGGAGACTTGTAGATGAATGGTTCAGAGAACCGACATGTTGATAAATTAGACACATGTGCAACTCTTGGATATCTTTATTGAGGAAACGTTTCGCCACACAGTGGCTTCATCAGTCCATACAAAGGAGAATCTTGAAGAACAGGAGGAGAATGAGGTAATCAGTCCCTCAGCCTTGAGTCGATGTGGTCAGTCCATCAATCTTGAATAGAATACAGCATAAGTGCGGAGAAAGAGCTTAAAAACCGTAGGCAGGAGAGGTACAGCAGTCATAGGTGGTGTCACATTTGTTCAATGTGGAAGTAGGTCGTGCCCAAGGGTTAGGCAAGCGAAGAATTCCCAAGTATTAAGATCCCAAGAAGTTGCAGTGTCTGACAGGATTGTAGATCAATGGTTCAGAGAACCGACATGTTGATAAATTTATCAACATGTCGGTTCTCTGAACCATTGATCTACAATGTTCTTATGTTCTTATGTCTAGTTTGGTCTACGATTCTGCTTGAATCTCCTACACATCGTTCAAACGCTGCCCCTTGAGTACCACTTTTATTTTTGGGAAGAAAAAGAAGTCCCAGGAGGTGCTGGATCTGGAGAGTAGAGAGGGTGGGGGACCACTGCCATGCTGTTTTTGGCCAGTAAACCATGTTCTTTCTGGTCTTGAGTCAGTAATTGAGGCATTTATTTTGAAACCACTTGCATCACATTCAAATTTTTAGTCAAAATACTTTAACACGGCCTATTAGAAAATCCCACAGCACATGCAGCGTCCTGAATACTTTGACGACGATCGCGTGAATAGCTTTACTCAGTCACTCAATGTTAATATCTGTTTTGATGTTGACAGTTGACCAAAGTCTTAATTATCCTCAAGAGACATTTGTCCTGTTTTCAGAGAAAACTGTAATTCTGTTTCACTAACCATTTTACCGAGCTTGAGACAGTTTCACACACATGCTGTTTTTTTTCTTTTAAATATTCCATTCTGTTACAAAATACATTGACAACACAACAAAAAATACCCGTATAACCTCAACTTTTTGACAGCACCAGTGGAGTCAGAAATACAACACAAACACTAGATTATGCAGCTCAATTCTGGTCTCCATATTACAGAATGGACATAAATTCGTTAGAAAACATTCAGCATAGGATGACTAAATTAATACATAGCATTAGAAATCTTCCTTATGAAGAAAGATTGAAGACTCTTAAGTTACATTCACTTGTTAGACGAAGAATGAGGGGAGACCTGATCGAAGTGTATAAGTGGAAGATAGGTATTAATAAAGGGGATATTAACAAGGTCTTGAGGATATCTCTCCAAGAGAGAGCCCGCAGCAATGGATTTAAATTAGATAAGTTTAGATTTAGAAAGGACATAGGAAAGTATTGGTTTGGAAATAGGGTAGTTGATGAGTGGGACAGTCTACTTAGTTGGGTTGAAATTGAGACACATGTGCAACATCTGGGTATCTTTATTGTAGACGTTTCGCCATCCAGTGGCTTTATCAATACAAATTCCAGGACATAATTTGAAGACAGGAGAACTATGTACAGAAGATGAGGTAATCAGTCCCTCAACCTAGCAGTAGGTGCGAAGAGCACCATAGTCGTGGAGATACTGAAGCAGAAGCAAGGCGCCTGACACTTATATAGTAACGTCAGGTGGAAATGGGACGGGTAGCAAACGAGGGCATAGTCACTGGTAGGCGGGATTCCCCAGTGGAAGTAGGTCCTACCCAAAGAGATGGGTTAGTTGTGGTAGTAGTTGTCGTAGTCGTGAAGGTTATGTACATGTCCTCAGAATCAAGATTCCATGATGTTGCAGTGTCTGACAAATCAAACCTCCATTGAACAATGGGCAAGGTCCATTCAGTACAGCTGATCAGACTTTTGGTTGCATGTGAAAAATGGGGAGCCAGAACTGACATCCAAAGTACCGAGATATTTAATACCATTCCTTTCTACATATTTATGTGAGCTAACTTTCTCCCAGCTGTTTATATAAAATCAAAATACAGAAACAGGATGAATGTGGAACCTGTTGTGATGCCACTGAAATTCAGAACAGAGTCGACAAAGCAGTATGAACCATTTCATTAAAAAAGTTTGTTTAATACTTTCATTTAACTACATAGTCAGTTACGTGTCTTTCACTTGATAGATTAAACTGGAAAAATGAGTTTGTCGGCTTGTTGAATAGACAGACCTTTCAAAAATCTAGGGCCCGTGGGAAAATTAATTTAAATAAAATGGGTCCTTCGGGATTCACTGTGACGGAACTAAAGAGGATAGAAAAAAAATAAATGTGCCGGTAGACAGGTTAAAAGCATCGACTGGATGCTCATACACAACCCACACAGTCACATCAGGTGATACATAAAAGTCGCTTTAGTGGTATCTACATTGAGGCTACTGGGATGACAAAACCAGATTAATTCGAAGAGTTGTATCCTAGACACAAGTCCTTCGGTCTCCAGTGAATCACAATGCCTGAACTACAAGACTTACCTGTCAACGTCATAGTATTGTGTAACAATGATAATTGTTATCAAAATTATTTCTTACTTGTTTAAACATGAATATTTATAAGCAACAGTGACGATAACAACTAAGTCACTGGGGAATCCCGGCATGAGATTGTTAAACAGAAAAAACTGTCAGATAAACACAATTAATTCATACCAGAATATATAACAAAGCTAACAAATCGATACATTATTATATATTGTCCGTCCGCTTTAGTTATCTTAGGATAACTTACTGAATGATCCGAGAACAAAGACGACATAGCAGTGAACAATAGCGGCCAGGAGGAGGTTACGGGAGATCAGAAAGTGTCGAGGTATATCCCCCGTGTCAACACACTTCTGGTACTCTTCAGTATAATTCATCACCGTCACGTTCATCTTCACTGTGTACTTCGGGACATTAGCATCAGTCCCTTGACTGACCCTTCGAGGGGTAGCTGCCTTGATACTAGAGGGGTGATCTTGTTCCAAGAACTCACAGCTAATTCTCTTTCCATAACTCAAAACGGATTGCCTTCCATTATCCAGGCTGTGTATGACTCACACATTATACACTTCCCCCAGATAAAATTCATAAAAAAAAAAAATCCGTTGATACAATTCTGAGAATCAATATTTTTCCAATTAGATGGATATTTTCAGGCTAGTCACTCCTGAGCAAGTTATCGTGCCTACTCGCCTTGTCTCTCACTCAATAATAATAATTACTACACTCGTCTCACATAAAGTCTTCCTCACTGTATTTCAGGTAGTTTAAAGTTAGACTATAAATAAAAACCTCAGAGTCCTGAATATTGCAGAGCCAAAAACACTTTTAAGGCGACATGTCAAGAATGTTGTGGTAGAAGGAGAACAAGAAACACTGTACCAGCCACTGTGGTGGCTCCCGTTACACTGTACCAGTCACTGTGGTGGCTCCCGTTACACTGTACCAGCCACTGTGGTGGCTCCCGTTACACTGTACCAGTCACTGTGGTGGCTCCCGTTACACTGTACCAGCCACTGTGGTGGTTCCCGTTACACTGTATCAGTCACTGTGGTGGCTCCCGTTACACTGTATCAGTCACTGTGGTGGCTCCCGTTACACTGTATCAGCCACTGTGATGGCTCCCGTTACACTGTACCAGCCACTGTGGTGGCTCCCGTTACACTGTATCAGTCACTGTGGTGGCTCCCGTTACACTGTATCAGCCACTGTGATGGCTCCCGTTACACTGTACCAGCCACTGTGGTGGCTCCCGTTACACTGTATCAGTCACTGTGGTGGCTCCCGTTACACTGTATCAGTCACTGTGGTGGCTCCCGTTACACTGTACCAGCCACTGTGGTGGCTCCCGTTACACTGTATCAGTCACTGTGGTGGTTCCCGTTACACTGTATCAGCCACTGTGATGGCTCCCGTTACACTGTATCAGTCACTGTGGTGGCTCCCGTTACACTGTACCAGCCACTGTGGTGGCTCCCATTACACTGTATCAGTCACTGTGGTGGTTCCCGTTACACTGTATCAGCCACTGTGGTGGCTCCCGTTACACTGTACCAGCCACTGTGGTGGCTCCCGTTACACTGTACCAGCCACTGTGGTGGCTCCCGTTACACTGTACCAGCCACTGTGGTGGCTCCCGTTACACTGTACCAGCCACTGTGGTGGCTCCCGTTACACTGTATCAGTCACTGTGGTGGCTCCCGTTACACTGTATCAGCCACTGTGATGGCTCCCGTTACACTGTACCAGCCACTGTGGTGGCTCCCGTTACACTGTATCAGCCACTGTGGTGGCTCCCGTTACACTGTATCAGCCACTGTGGTGGCTCCCGTTACACTGTATCAGCCACTGTGGTGGCTCCCGTTACACTATCAGCCACTGTGGTGGCTCCCGTTACACTGTATCAGCCACTGTGGTGGCTCCCGTCACACTGTACCAGCCACTGTGGTGGCTCCCGTTGCACTGTACCAGCCACTGTGGTGACTCCCGTTACACTGTACCAGCCACTGTGATGGCTCCCGTTACACTGTATCAGCCACTGTGGTGGCTCCCGTCACACTGTACCAGCCACTGTGGTGACTCCCGTTACACTGTACTAACCACTGTGGTGGCTCCCGTTACACTGTACTAGCCACTGTGGTGGCTCCCGTCATACTGTACCAGCCACTGTGGTGGCTCCCGTTACACTGTACTAGCTACTGTGGTGACTCCCGTCACACTGTAATAGCCACTGTGGTGACTCCCGTCACTCTAGATCACTGAGTGAGTTGAGTATGTTAGAATTATTTTATGACCAACCTTCCTGTATCATGGTATGTATACGAGACGTACCCTCACACCATCACACACTGAGGTCCGGGGAAGATCCCAGGTACGGGCGACAACACTAGGACGTGTTTCCTTAAGACACCTGCTGTCCGTGTTCACCTGTCCGTAAAATAGGTACCTGGGTGTTAGTCAACTGGTGTGGGTCGCATCCTGGGGACAAAAATAACCTAATTTGCCAGAAATGATCTGCATAACAAGCGGCTTTCTATATAGTAGTATGTCATTGATGTCAGCTATGATCTATATACGTTATACATGTACTTGTAGAAATAATAATAATGAATAATAATAATAATTATTATTATTATTATTATTATTATTATAGGATAGCCACACAGTATATATGATAAACACACAATATACATCAGGGTAGCCAAACAATATATATCATGGTAACACACAATATAGAAGGTATGAATATAATTGTCGATCTGGTGATGCTTGAAAAACGATGCATATTTTATTACTACGCAAACTGCGAATTTGTACCAAAATTATTTTCCAATTCCAATAGCTGTACATGTTGAGGGAATTCGAATAGAATTATGAGATAACACGGTTTGTTTATAGTGAGAGCAGAGGAAGGGAGGTGAGGCGCATCCTGTAACTTATCGAGAGGATTTAAACCTCGTGGGTTCTCCCAGGTGATTATGGTCGTCAAGTTTTCAATATAATTAGGTGAAAAAGTCTGTGTGAAATGGTTAAGGCACATAAGTGCAATTATCATACATAGTATTACATGTGTAAATATCCTAGGACAACTTAGAAAAGCCGGACAAAGTGGCTTATTTCCATTGGTCAACTGCGTTCACCTTTGAGATTTGTGAATAATACGTCTGTTTAAATACCACGTGTGCAGTAATTTAGTCATTTAGGATAAACTTATTTAATCTGTTACTTTCCTTTTTGTATATCGTGTTACTGTTTACAGATAATGAATAGTTTGAAAAATAAACAAGTTCCCATTTTTCTTAGAACAGAGTACAACTAATAATTCATAATAGGAAATGTAATCATACTTCTTAAAGGGGTGGACTGGTATGCCAGAGGAAGACCTCAGTGAGACGACCAACAGCTCCAGTTACGGGTCATTATGTAACTGGAGTTTACCTGAATGGAGGGTATTCCGGGGGTCAGCGCCCCAGCAGCATGGTCCACGACCAGGCTTCCCGGTGGATCAGCGTCTGATCAATCAGGCTGTTACGCTGGCCGCACGTAGCCCAACATATAAATCACAGCCCGGCTGATCCGGCACCGACTTTAAGTATCTGTCCAGCTCCTCTTGAAGGCAGCCAGGGGTCTAAGACCCGCATCAGGAAACCCTTGTTCTATTTCCTGATATATCTTGCCTAAGTGTACAACTAAGTACAGCTGCTTGTGTACAAGTTGTATCTAAATGCTTTACAGTACCGATAAGATGAATTAGACAAATGTTCAACATCTGAGTATCTTTCGTTTGTAAACCTTTCACCATTCAATGCCTTTATGAATACAAGGACATAATGTGAGGACGAGGAAATCAATCCCTTAGCCTAGGAGCAGGTGATTAGCACCGTAGTCTTGATGAATCTGAAGCACAGCCGGGAAGACTGGCGCTTATATATACTGACATCAGATGAGGGTCGTGCAGCAGACGTAGTCGTTGTCACTGTTAGGCGGGATTCCCCAGTGGTATCCACTAGGAGATCGCGTTTACGACTGAGTTCAACTACTCGAACAAAACTGAGCACAAATATCTTAGCACAACTACTTGTGTACAACTAAAAGAGTACAACTAGTTGTGTACAACTACATAAATACAATCTACCTATTGCTGCTCTTGTAATATTACATAGCCCCTGATGACGCACACAAACCTGTGAAAAATCACGAGCTGATTTACATACTCCGTGGTTTGTCTTGCGTATTTGCGTATATATATATATGTCGTGCCGAATAGGCAGAATTTGCGATCTTGGCTTAAATAGCAACGCTCATCTTGCCATATAGGACAAGCGAAAATTTGTGTATGCAATAATTTTGCCAAAATCATTCTTAACCTAACGAAAAAAATATATTTCACTGTGTTTGTTTAGTATTAAATTATTGTAAACAAATCTTAAATATATTTAGTTGGGTTAGGCTAAAATAAATTTCTCTTGTTATAATAAGGTTAGGTAAGTTTTCTAAGTTCCCTTTGGTGCAAAATTAAAAATTGTTACATTAACATTATTGAAAAAAATATATCTTTAAATGTATAAGAGAAAATTTCAGAGAGGACTTAATTTTAAATGAGTTCTTGCTAATTGACCAGTTTTACATATTCGGCACGACATAAACACTGATCTCTGGCTGAAGGAGACTCGAACCTACGAACATTGGAAGAAGGTACGCAGTGCTTTACCAATATACCCACACTGGACCAATACCTTGGAGTTAATATCTCTAGTAAGGCTGATGCATGCAGGGGACGAGATGAAAAGCTGTAAGCCTTCTCCCTGAAAGCTGGCTGCCTTGGATCAAAGTCTAGCGCTAGCTGGACTCCAAGGTGCCTGGAAGGTTGACTGCTTTTCAAGACATTATAAGACCGCCATCCCACAAGCACTGATACTATTGTGGCAGCACAAGCATAACAATTAGTGGCGTGACAGTCATCAAGAATTCCGTCAACTTCGATATGAAGTAAAAGGTTTAACAATCTAAATATTGATATCAGGCAACTGTCTGGGTATTTTCCATACCTTAGAAAATGGTTCACAGTGACTCACATACAAGCGAACTCATTTCAAGGGTAGACATATATTGTTTACCCAAAGTTACATTGTCCATAGGTCATTTTTTTTATCCCACAAGGTTCTTAGGGAGACTCTGGTCTAACAATCAGAACCGACTCTATACCTCTATGTGCTGGCAATATAAACACAAATGCAGTATAATGTGATCCTTTATTGACTACGTTTCGCCCACACAGTGGGCTTTTTCAAGTCACAAACAGAACTACCTGGGGTGGAAGGAACGCGAGTATTTATAGTCCGGCTGAGGTCAGGTGAAGAATGCTGCATTCTTCAGCATTCAGATGCAGCATTCTTCACCTGACCTCAGCCGGACTATAAATACTCGCGTTCCTTCCACCCCAGGTAGTTCTGTTTGTGACTTGAAAAAGCCCACTGTGTGGGCGAAACGTAGTCAATAAAGGATCACATTATACTGCATTTGTGTTTATATTGCCATTGTGTCGGTATTTTATACCATTTATTTCCACCTCTATGTGCTATATTTAATCCAATCCATAGGATTTGTATAGGATTCCTGTTTTAGAATATGGACTATAGCCTCCACTATGAACGAATCTATTTTGAATAAACCATCCCTATTATTGTATAATGAAAGTTTATCATGTTTTATAATGGCTGAATCTATAATGTTTCATACAAGTCAAGTGGAACAAAGGACAATGACTTTGGTTTTCAGTCAATTTGCCATGTTGTGACTGACTGTAATGTGTATGTATATATTAATATATATATATATATATATATGTATATATATATATATATATATATATATATATATATATATATATATATATATATATCTATATATATATATATATATATATATATATATATATATATATATATATATATATATATATGTCGTGCCGAATAGGCAGAACTTCGATCTTGGCTTAAATAGCAACGTTCATCTTGCCATATAGGACAAGTGAAAATTTGTGTATGCAATAATTTCGCCAAAATCATTCTGAACCTAACGAAAAAAATATATTTCACTGTGTTTGTTTAGTATTAAATTATTGTAAACAAATCTAAAATATGTATAGTTGGGTTAGGCTAAAACAAATTGTTCTTGTTATAATAAGGTTAGGTAAATTTTCTAAGATTCTTTTGGTGCAAAATGAAAATTTTTTACATAAACATTAATGAAAAAATATACCTTTAAACGTATAAGAGAAAATTTTAGAAAGGACTTAATTTTAAATGAGTTTTTGCTAATTGACCAGTTATACATATTCGGCACGACATATATATATATATATATATATATATATATATATATATATATATATCATAGGTAGTAGGTTGGTAGACAGCAACCGCCCAGGGAGGTACTACCGTCCTGCCAAGTGAGTGTAAAACGAAAGCCTGTAATTGTTTTACATGATGGTAGGATTGCTGGTGTCCTTTTTTCTGTCTCATGAACATGCAAGATTTCAGGTACGTCTTGCTACTTCTACTTACACTTAGGTCACACTACACATACATGTACAAGCACATATATACACACCCCTCTGGGTTTTCTTCTATTTTCTTTCTAGTTCTTATTCTTGTTTATTTCCTCTTATCTCCATGGGGAAGTGGAACAGAATTCTTCCTCCGTAAGCCATGCGTGTTGTAAGAGGCAACTAAAATGCCGGGAGCAAGGGGCTAGTAACCTCTTCTCCTGTATATATTACTAAATGTAAAAGGAGAAACTTTCGTTTTTCCTTTTGGGCCACCCCGCCTCGGTGGGATACGGCCGGTGTGTTGAAAGAAAGAATATATATATATATATATATCATAGGTAGTAGGTTGGTAGACAGCAACCACCCAGGGAGGTACTACCGTCCTGCCAAGTGAGTGTAAAACGAAAGCCTGTAATTGTTTTACATGATGGTAGGATTGCTGGTGTCCTTTTTTCTGTCTCATGAACATGCAAGATCTCAGGTACGTCTTGCTACTTCTACTTACACTTAGGTCACACTACACATACATGTACAAGCATATATATACACACCCCTCTGGGTTTACTTCTATTTTCTTTCTAGTTCTTATTCTTGTTTATTTCCTCTTATCTCCATGGGGAAGTGGAACAGAATTCTTCCTCCGTAAGCCATACGTGTTATAAGAGGCGACTAAAATGCCGGGAGCAAGGGGCTAGTAACCTCTTCTCCTGTATATATTACTAAATGTAAAAGGAGAAACTTTAGTTTTTCCTTTTGGGCCACCCCGCCTCGGTGGGATACTGCCGGTGTGTTGAAAGAAAGAAAGATATATATATATATAAGTAGGTGTCAAAGCGTTGAGCGGTCTCTGCGGCTGAGCGCTGTATTCCTGACCGGTCTCCTCCCGAAAGGTCTGCGGCTGAGCGGTCTCCTTCTGGGCCCGCGCGCCCGCCTGCGCACCAGCCCGTCCACACCGACCCGCGACATTGACCTCACCCTCGACCACCTCACCCTCGACCACCTCACCCTCGACCACATCACCCTCGACCACCTCGCCCTCGACCCCCTACCACGCCCCCCACCCGTGCCCCGTGCGCCTGCCCGACCGGGGGCCCGCCCGCGCTGACCCGCGCCCACCCTCACGCCCGCTCGCGCCTTCTGCAGCGTCGTCTGGATCTCCCCCACCCCCCGAATTTTTTTCCGATTTTTTTCAATTTTTTTTTTTGAATTTCTTGTGCTCTCCAATTCCTCGGATCAAGTTTTTCTCGATATCAATAATACAAAGACTCCATCTCCTCGGATCAAGTTTTTGGATTCCCCCCTCTGGGGGTAAGCATTGAAAATGGACTCCCACTTTCACCCCAAATATTCCTGCTCTACTTCCTTGGATCAAGTTTTTCTCGATATCAATAATACCAAGACTCCATCTCCTTGGATTCCCCCCTCTGGGGGTAAGCATTCAAAATGGACTCCCACTTGCATCCCAAATTCCCTGCTCCAATTCCTGGGGTCAAGTTTTTCTCAATATCAGTAATACAAAGATTTCCCCCACCATCCACTTCCACCCCAAGTATTTCTCCTCCATCTCCTTACATAAGAACATAAGAACATAAGAACGAAGGAACACTGCAGAAGGCCTACTGGCCCATGCGAGGCAGGTCCAAGTCCCTACCGGCTTAAGCCAATGCACCCAACCTAGTCAGGTCAGGTCACATTGACTCAAGGGAGGAACACGGCAACCGACCCGTTAGCACAAGCTATCAGGTCTAACTCACACCCACCCACATCTACTCATGTATTTATCCAACCTATTTTTAAAGCTACACAACGTTCTGGCCTCTATAACGGTACTTGGGAGTTTGTTCCACTCATCCACAACTCTATTACCAAACCAGTACTTTCCTATATCCCTCCTGAATCTGAATTTTTCCAACTTAAAACCATTGCTGCGAGTCCTGTCTAGGCTAGATATTATCAGCACACTATTTACATCCCCTTTATTTATTCCTGTCTTCCACTTATAAACCTCAATCATATCCCCCCTAATTCTACGTCTTTCTAGAGAGTGCAGTTTCAGGGCCCTTAGTCTATCCTCATAGGGAAGGTTTCTGATACATGGGATCATCTTTGTCATCCTCCTTTGTACATTTTCCAGAGAATTTATATCCATTCTGTAATACGGTGACCAAAACTGTGCAGCATAATCTAAATGAGGCCTAACCAAGGATGTATAGAGTTGAAGAACAACCTGAGGACTCCTATTATTTATGCTTCTTGATATGAAGCCAAGGATTCTATTAGCTTTATTGCGAACACTTATGCACTGTTGTCTTGGTTTCAGATTACTGCTAACCAGAACTCCTAAATCTTTTTCGCAATCCGTAATATTAAGATCTACATTATTTAGTTTATATGTGGCATGGTTATTGTCCTGTCCAACATTTAGAACTTTGCATTTGTCTATATTAAACTGCATCTGCCACTTCTCCGACCACTGCATCAGTCTATTCAAATCTTCCTGGAGTGCTCGAATGTCCTCGTCAGAATGAATTCGACGGCCTATTTTGGTGTCATCGGCAAACTTGCCGATGTCGCTCTTTATGCCCTCATCTATGTCGTTTATGTAGATTGTGAACAGCAGGGGGCCCAACACTGACCCCTGTGGAACACCGCTCGTGACGCTTCCCCACTCTGATTTCTCCCCATTTATGCAAACTCTCTGCTGCCTATTTGTCAACCATGCCTCTATCCAGGAAAAAATTTCTCCTCCTATTCCATGTGCTTTAATTTTCCTCAATAGTCTCTGATGTGGGACCCTGTCAAAAGCCTTACTGAAGTCCATATACACAATATCATATTCGTTACCATGATCTACCTCCTCAAATACCTTAGTGAAAAAAGTTAATAAATTCGTAAGGCAGGAACGTCCCTTTGTAAAACCATGCTGAGATTCGTTGATTAATTTATGCTTTTCAAGGTGGCTACGAACTGCCTCGGCAATTATTGATTCCATAAATTTTCCCACTATGGAGGTTAGGCTTATTGGTCTATAGTTCGAAGCTAAGGACCTGTCACCTGTTTTGAAAATAGGTATCACATTTGCCATTTTCCACTTATCTGGCACCATGCCAGTTTGTAGTGATATGTTGAAAAGATTAGCCAAAGGTGTGCTAAGCTCCTCTTTACATTCCTTTAGAACCCTTGCATACAGTTCATCAGGGCCTGGGGATTTGTTAGGTTTTAATTTATCTATTTGCCTAAGGACCATGTCACTTGTGACCCTAATAGTGCACAGTTTATTATCGTCCTGTTCTACATAATTTATCATTACTGGAATATCACTGGTATCCTCCTGTGTAAAAACTGAGAGGAAGTATGTGTTAAAAATTCTACACATTTCCTTATCACTGTCAGTGAGCTGACCCGAGGAACTTTTGAGTGGGCCTATCTTGTCCCTGATCTTACTTCTGTATACCTGAAAGAATCCTTTTGGGTTAGTCTTCGATTCTCTTGCAACTTTAACCTCATAATCTCTTTTTGCTTTTCTAATTCCCTTTTTTATTTCTCTCTTTAACTGAATATATCGATTTCTTAATTGCCCCTCTCCTCTTTTGATTTGCCTATATATGCCTCTCTTTTGACCAATCAGATATTTTAATCTATTGTTCATCCATTTAGGATCATTTTTGTTTGATCTGATTTCCCTATTTGGAACATAATTTGACTGAGCAGCTAGAACTATGCCCTGGAAAGCATCATATCGGCAACCATCACCACCTACCTGACCCCTAGTCAGGTCATTCCAGTTCAGCCCACCTAAGTAATTTTTCAGTCCTATGAAATCAGCCAAGCGAAAGTCAGGGACGGAGACTTGATTGCCATTATTAGGGGAATTCCATGATATGTTAAAACTGAGTGATTTGTGATCACTCTCCCCAAGCTCATCATTAACCTCAAGATTATTAATTAGTGTTTCCCTACTGGCAAGAACCAAGTCAAGGAGGTTATTTCCCCTAGTTGGCTCTGTCACAAACTGTTTTAAAAAACAATCCTGGATCGTATCAAGAAAGTCACCCGACTCTAAATTTCCTGTCAAATTGCTCCAGTCAATCTGTCTATAGTTGAAATCTCCCATTAGCACAACATTTTCGTATGTAGATGCCTTACGAATTTCGTCCCATAGAAGTTTACTGCACTCCCTATCAAGATTTGGGGCCCTGTAAATCACACCCAAAATTAGTTTTTCTCGGCCCTCGAGAAGCTGTAACCAAACAGATTCAGTGGCTGACGCTTCTAATTTAATATCTTGTCTAACACAACAATTTAAATTGTCTCTGACATACATCGCTACTCCACCACCTTTCCTGTTGACCCTGTCAGTGTGGAATAATTTATAGCCTTGTATGTGACATTCAGATGGCATCTCTCTATCTTTCAGATTGAGCCAGGTCTCTGTTATAGCAATAATATCTATGTTTCCTGCACTTGCAATTAATCTTAGCTCATCTATCTTATTTCTAACACTCCTGCTATTAGTATAGTAAACCTTAAGGGAGCTAGTCCCTTGCTGCCCTCTGCTGTCCCCCTTTGTTTTCTGACCTGTTCTATTGTCTTTATTTATAACTTCATGCTGAATGCCTTTTATACATTTACTGTTTCCAACCCTAGTGTTGCAACCTGCTTGTTTCCCACACACACCCATACCTCTATCTTCCATCAGTTTAAAATCATAGGCATTTCACCAATGGCCTTCTCAATCGAGTCTGCAAGTGCTACCACCCCTGCCCCAGAGAGATGAACCCCATCCCTTGCATACATATCATGTTTGCCATAAAAGTTGTTCCAGTTGTCAATGAATGGGATTGCAAGTTCCTTGCAGTATCTGTCTAGCCAGCAATTTACACCAATTGCCCTAGACAACCATTCATTTCCTACTCCCCTTCTAGGCAAGATGCTACATATGATTGGGATCCCTCCCTTAGACTTAATGAAATCTATAGCTGACCTGTACTTATCTAGCAGCTCTTCTCTCCTACCCTTCCCAATATCATTTCCACCAGCACTGAGACAGATAATGGGCTTGTTCCCATTACCTGACATGATATTATCCAGTCTGTTGACAATGTCCCCAACACCAGCTCCAGGGAAGCACACTCTATCTCTCATCTTCTTATTCCTATTACAAAAAGCACGGTCAACATATCTTACCTGAGAGTCACCAACCACAAGAATGCGCTTACCTTCATTAGCAGGGGCAGTAGTACCCTTACCTTCACTGGCCACTGAAGTACATTCATCCTGGAGAACAGAGAAGCGATTTCCTACCTTCAGATCTTCACTCTTAACTTTCCTTACTCTGATGCGCCTCCCATTACTGTGAACAACTCGCCACTTGTAGCAGGTGCTGGGCTGCACCTCACTGCTGGTACCCGTTGCTACCTCCCCACCTACAGCCTCCTCACAGTGAGAGACAGACTGCACCTCACTGCTAGAAGCCTCATTCCCCACATCTCCAACCACCTCACACTCTCTCCCAGGCCCATTGAGGTGGACCTTCAGCCTCCTAATCTCCTCCTGGAGAAGCAAGACCTCCTCCTTCAACTCTCCAAACTCAGTTTTTAAAACACTGCAGAAGCAAGCCATGCTTTGTAACCGTCCACGCTAATCCCCAAAGCAGCTCAGGGTCTGTGACCTCACGTGACGACTGACCACTGAACACTTGGATGAAGTTTTTCTCGATATCAAATAATAC
>NW_027197691.1:0-56527 GCF_038502225.1 Cherax quadricarinatus | reverse complement strand
TCATATTTTATTGTTCTGGACAGGTTTCCCTGTCATATTTCATTGTTATGGAAGGGTTTCCTTCTCATATTTCATTGTTCTGGACGGGTTTCCTTCTCATATTTCATTGTTCTGGACGGGTTTCCTTCTCATATTTCATTGTTCTGGACGGGTTTCCTTCTCATATTTCATTGTTCTGGACGGGTTTCCCTGTCATATTTCATTGTTCTGGACGGGTTTCCCTGTCATATTTCATTGTTCTGGACGGGTTTCCCTCTCATATTTCATTGTTCTGGACGGGTTTCCTGTCATATTTCATTGTTCTGGACGGGTTTCCTTCTCATATTTCATTGTTCTGGACGGGTTTCCTTCTCATATTTCATTGTTCTGGACGGGTTTCCTTCTCATATTTCATTGTTCTGGACGGGTTTCCTTCTCATATTTCATTGTTCTGGACGGGTTTCCTTCTCATATTTCCTTGTTCTGGACGGGTTTCCTTCTCATATTTCATTGTTCTGGACGGGTTTCCTTGTCATATTTCATTGTTCTGGACGGGTTTCCTTCTCATATTTCATTGCTCTGGACGGGTTTCCCTGTCATATTTCATTGTTCTGGACGGGTTTCCCTGTTATATCTCATTGTTCTGGACGGGTTTCCTTCTCATATTTCATTGCTCTGGATGTGTTTCCCTCTCATATTTCATTGTTCTGGACGGGTTTCCCTGTCATATTTCATTGTTCTGGACGGGTTTCGCGGCCATATTTCATTGTTCTGGACGGGTTTCCTTCTCATATTTCATTGTTCTGGACGGGTTTCCCTCTCATATTTCATTGTTCTGGACGGGTTTCCCTCTCATATTTCATTGTTCTGGACGGGTTTTTTTTCTCATATTTCATTGTTCTGGACGGGTTTCCTTCTCATATTTCATTGTTCGTGAAGGTTTTCCTTCTCATATTTCATTGTTCTGGACGGGTTTCCTTGTCATATTTCATTGTTCTGGACGGGTTTCCCTCTCATATTTCATTGTTCTGGACGGGTTTCCCTCTCATATTTCATTGTTCTGGAGAGGTTTCCCTCTCATATTTCATTGTTCTGGACGGGTTTCCCTCTCATATTTCATTGTTCTGGACGGGTTTCCCTTCTCATCTTTCATTGTTCTGGACGGGTTTCCCTCTCATATTTCATTGTTCTGGACGGGTTTCCTTCTCATATTTCATTGTTCTGGACGGGTTTCCCTGTCATATTTCATTGTTCTGGACGGGTTTCCCTGTCATATTTCATTGTTCTGGACGGGTTTCCCTGTCATATTTCATTGTTCTGGACGGGTTTCCCTCTCATATTTCATTGTTCTGGACGGGTTTCCTTCTCATATTTCATTGTTCTGGACGGGTTTCCCTGTCATATTTCATTGTTCTGGACGGGTTTTCCTCTCATATTTCATTGTTCTGGACGGGTTTCCCTGTCATATTTCATTGTTCTGGACGTGTTTCCCTGTCATATTTCATTGTTCTGGACGGGTTTCCTTCTCATATTTCATTGTTCTGGACGGGTTTCCTTCTCATATTTCATTGTTCTGGACGGGTTTCCCTGTCATATTTCATTGTTCTGGACGGGTTTCCCTGTCATATTTCATTGTTCTGGACGGGTTTCCCTGTCATATTTCATTGTTCTGGACGGGTTTCCTTCTCATATTTCATTGTTCTGGACGGGTTTCCCTGTCATATTTCATTGTTCTGGACGGGTTTCCTTCTCATATTTCATTGTTCTGGACGGGTTTCCCTGTCATATTTCATTGTTCTGGACGGGTTTCCCTCTCATATTTCATTGTTCTGGACGGGTTTCCCTCTCATATTTCATTGTTCTGGACGGGTTTCCCTCTCATATTTCATTGTTCTGGACGGGTTTCCCTGTCATATTTCATTGTTCTGGACGGGTTTCCCTCTCATATTTCATTGTTCTGGACGGGTTTCCCTGTCATATTTCGTTGTTCTGGACATGTTTCCCTATCATATTTTATTTTTCTGGACGGATTTCCTTCTCATATTTCACAGTTCTCCACGGGTTTCATTCTCATACTTCATTGCTCTGGACGGGTTACCCTGTCATATTTCATTGTTCTGGATGGGTTTCCCTCATATTTCATTGTTCTGGCCGGGTTTTCTTTTCATATTTCACTTTTCTGGTCGGGTTTCTCTCTCATATTTCATTGTTCTGGACGGGTTTTCTTCTCTTATTTCATTGTACTGGACGGGTTTTCCTCTCATATTTCATTGTTCTGGACGGGTTTCCTTCTCATATTTCATTGTTATGGACGGGTTTCCTTCTCATATTTCATTGTTCTGGACGGGTTTCCTTCTCATATTTCATTGTTCTGGACGGGTTTCCCTGTCATATTTCATTGTTCTGGACGGGTTTCCCTGTCATATTTCATTGTTCTGGACGGGTTTCCCTGTCATATTTCATTGTTCTGGACGGGTTTCCCTCTCATATTTCATTGTTCTGGACGGGTTCCCTTCTCATATTTCATTGTTCTGGACGGGTTTCCCTCTCATATTTCATTGTTCTGGACGGGTTTCCCTGTCATATTTCATTGTTCTGGACGGGTTTCCCTGTCATATTTCATTGTTCTGGACGGGTTTCCCTCTCATATTTCATTGTTCTGGACGGGTTTCCCTGTCATATTTCATTGTTCTGGACGGGTTTCCCTGTCATATTTCATTGTTCTGGACGGGTTTCCCTGTCATATTTCATTGTTCTGGCCGGGTTTCCCTGTCATATTTCATTGTTCTGGACGGGTTTCCTTCTCATATTTCATTGTTCTGGACGGGTTTCCCTGTCATATTTCATTGTTCTGGACGGGTTTCCCTGTCATATTTCATTGTTCTGGACGGGTTTCCTTCTCATATTTCATTGTTCTGGACGGGTTTCCCTGTCATATTTCATTGTTCTGGACGGGTTTCCCTGTCATATTTCATTGTTCTGGACGGGTTTCCCTCTCATATTTCATTGTTCTGGACGGGTTTCCCTCTCATATTTCATTGTTCTGGACGGGTTTCCCTCTCATATTTCATTGTTCTGGACGGGTTTCCCTGTCATATTTCATTGTTCTGGACGGGTTTCCTTCTCATATTTCCTTGTTCTGTACGGGTTTCCTTCTCATATTTCATTGTTCTGGACGGGTTTCCCTCTCATATTTCATTGTTCTGGACGGGTTTCCTTCTCATATTTCATTGTTCTGGACGGGTTTCCCTCTCATATTTCATTGTTCTGGACGGGTTTCCCTGTCATATTTCATTGTTCTGGACGGGTTTCCCTGTCATATTTCATTCTTCTGGACGGGTTTCCCTTTCATATTTCATTGTTGTGGACGGGTTTCCCTGTCATATTTCATTGTTCTGGACGGGTTTCCCTCTCATATTTCATTGTTCTGGACGGGTTTCCCTGTCATATTTCATTGTTCTGGACGGGTTTCCCTGTCATATTTCATTGTTCTGGACGGGTTTCCCTGTCATATTTCATTGTTCTGGACGGGTTTCCTTCTCATATTTCATTGTTCTGGACGGGTTTCCCTGTCATATTTCATTGTTCTGGACGGGTTTCCCTGTCATATTTCATTGTTCTGGACGGGTTTCCCTCTCATATTTCATTGTTCTGGACGGGTTTCCCTCTCATATTTCATTGTTCTGGACGGGTTTCCTTCTCATATTTCATTGTTCTGGACGGGTTTCCTTCTCATATTTCATTGTTCTGGACGGGTTTCCCTCTCATATTTCATTGTTCTGGACGGGTTTCCTTCTCATATTTCATTGTTCTGGACGGGTTTCCCTCTCATATTTCATTGTTCTGGACGGGTTTCCTTCTCATATTTCATTGTTCTGGACGGGTTTCCTTCTCATATTTCATTGTTCTGGACGGGTTTCCCTCTCATATTTCATTGTTCTGGACGGGTTTCCTTCTCATATTTCATTGTTCTGGACGGGTTTCCCTTTCATATTTCATTGTTCTGGACGGGTTTCCCTGTCATATTTCATTGTTCTGGACGGGTTTCCTTCTCATATTTCATTGTTCTGGACGGTTTTCCCTGTCATATTTCATTGTTCTGGACGGGTTTCCCTGTCATATTTCATTGTTCTGGACGGGTTTCCCTGTCATATTTCATTGTTCTGGACGGGTTTCCCTGTCATATTTCATTGTTCTGGACGGGTTTCCCTGTCATATTTCATTGTTCTGGACGGGTTTCCTTCTCATATTTCATTGTTCTGGACGGGTTTTCTGTCATATTTCATTGTTCTGGACAGGTTTCCCTGTCATATTTCATTGTTCTGGACGGGTTTCCCTCTCATATTTCATTGTTCTGGACGGGTTTCCTTGTCATATTTCATTGTTCTGGACGGGTTTCCCTCTCATATTTCATTGTTCTGGACGGGTTTCCTTCTCATATTTCATTGTTCTGGACGGGTTTCCCTGTCATATTTCATTGTTCTGGACGGGTTTTCACTCTCATATTTCATTGTTCTATTTCCCTGTCATATTTCATTGTTCTGGACGGGTTTCCCTCTCATATTTCATTGTTCTGGACGGGTTTCCTTCTCATATTTCATTGTTCTGGACGGGTTTCCTTCTCATATTTCATTGTTCTTTACGGGTTTCCCTCTCATATTTCATTGTTCTGGACGGGTTTCCTTCTCATATTTCATTGTTCTGGACGGGTTTCCTTCTCATATTTCATTGTTCTGGACGGGTTTCCTTCTCATATTTCATTGTTCTGGACGGGTTTCCCTCTCATATTTCATTGTTCTGGACGGGTTTCCCTGTCATATTTCATTGTTCTGGACGGGTTTCCCTGTCATATTTCATTGTTCTGGACGGGTTTCCCTGTCATATTTCATTGTTCTGGACGGGTTTCCCTCTCATATTTCATTGTTCTGGACGGGTTCCTTCTCATATTTCATTGTTCTGGACGGGTTTCCTTCTCATATTTCATTGTTCTGGACGGGTTCCTTCTCATATTTCATTGTTCTGGACGGGTTTCCTTCTCATATTTCATTGTTCTGGACGGGTTTCCTTCTCACGGGTTTCCTTCTCATATTTCATTGTTCTGGACGGGTTTCCTTCTCATTTTTCATTGTTCTGGACGGGTTTCCCTGTCATATTTCATTGTTCTGGACGGGTTTCCCTGTCATATTTCATTGTTCTGGACGGGTTTCCCTGTCATATTTCATTGTTCTGGACGGGTTTCCCTGTCATATTTCATTGTTCTGGACGGGTTTCCCTGTCATATTTCATTGTTCTGGACGGGTTTCCCTCTCATATTTCATTGTTCTGGACGGGTTTCCCTGTCATATTTCATTGTTCTGGACGGGTTTCCCTCTCATATTTCATTGTTCTGGACGGGTTTCCTTCTCATATTTCATTGTTCTGGACGGGTTTCCTTCTCATATTTCATTGTTCTGGACGGGTTTCCTTCTCATATTTCATTGTTCTGGACGGGTTCCCTTCTCATATTTCATTTTTCTGGACGGGTTTCCTTCTCATATTTCATTGTTCTGGACGGGTTTCCCTCTCATATTTCATTGTTCTGGACGGGTTTCCCTGTCATATTTCATTGTTCTGGACGGGTTTCCCTGTCATATTTCATTGTTCTGGACGGGTTTCCCTGTCATATTTCATTGTTCTTGACGGGTTTCCCTGTCATATTTCATTGTTCTGGACGGGTTTCCCTGTCATATTTCATTGTTCTGGACGGGTTTCCCTGTCATATTTCATTGTTCTGGACGGGTTTCCTTCTCATATTTCATTGTTCTGGACGGGTTTCCCTGTCATATTTCATTGTTCTGGACCGGTTTCGTCTTATATCTCATTGTTCTGGACGGGTTTCCGTTTCATGTTTCATTGTTCTGGACGGGTTTCCTTCTCATATTTCATTGTTCTGGACGGGTTTCCCTGTCATATTTCATTGTTCTGGACGGGTTTCCCTCTCATATTTCATTGTTCTGGACGGGTTTCCCTCTCATATTTCATTGTTCTGGACGGGTTTCCCTGTCATATTTCATTGTTCTGGACGGGTTTCCCTCTCATATTTCATTGCTCTGGACGGGTTTCCCCCTCATATTTCATTTTTCTGGACGGGTTTCCCTCTCATATTTCATTTTTCTGGACTTGTTTCCTTCTAAATTTTCATTGTTCTGGTAGGGTTTCCCTCTCATATTTCATTGTTCTGGACGGGTTTCCCTGTCATATTTCACTGTTCAGGACGGGTTTACGTGTCATTTTTCATTGTTCTGGACGGGTTTCATATTTCATTGTTCTGGACGGGTTTCCCTGTCATATTTCATTGTTCTGGACGGGTTTCCCTGTCACATTTCATTGTTCTGGACGGGTTTCCCTTTCATATTTCATTGTTCTGGACGGGTTTCCTTCTCATATTTCATTGTTCTGGACGGGTTTCCCTCTCATATTTCATTGTTCTGGACGGGTTTCCTTCTCATATTTCCTTGTTCTGGACGGGTTTCCTTCTCATATTTCATTGTTCTGGACGGGTTTCCCTCTCATATTTCATTGTTCTGGACGGGTTTCCTTCTCATATTTCATTGTTCTGGACGGGTTTCCCTCTCATATTTCATTGTTCTGGACGGGTTTCCCGGCCATATTTCATTGTTCTGGACGGGTTTCCTTCTCATATTTCATTGTTCTGGACGGGTTTCCTTCTCATATTTCATTGTTCTGGACGGGTTTCCCTGTCATATTTCATTGTTCTGGACGGGTTTCCCTGTCATATTTCATTGTTCTGGACGGGTTTCCCTGTCATATTTCATTGTTCTGGACGGGTTTCCCTCTCATATTTCATTGTTCTGGACGGGTTTCCCTGTCATATTTCATTGTTCTGGACGGGTTTCCCTGTCATATTTCATTGTTCTGGACGGGTTTCCCTGTCATATTTCATTGTTCTGGACGGGTTTCCCTGTCATATTTCATTGTTCTTGACGGGTTTCCTTCTCATATTTCATTGTTCTGGACGGGTTTCCTTCTCATATTTCATTGTTCTGGACGGGTTTCCTTCTCATATTTCATTGTTCTGGACGGGTTTCCTTCTCATATTTCATTGTTCTGGACGGGTTTCCCTGTCATATTTCATTGTTCTGGACGGGTTTCCCTGTCATATTTCATTGTTCTGGACGGGTTTCCCTGTCATATTTCATTGTTCTGGACGGGTTTCCCTGTCATATTTCATTGTTCTGGACGGGTTTCCCTCTCATATTTCATTGTTCTGGACGGGTTTCCTTCTCATATTTCATTGTTCTGGACGGGTTTCCCTGTCATATTTCATTGTTCTGGACGGGTTTCCTTCTCATATTTCATTGTTCTGGACGGGTTTCCCTGTCATATTTCATTGTTCTGGACGGGTTTCCCTGTCATATTTCATTGTTCTGGACGGGTTTCCGTCTCATATTTCATTGTTCTGGACGGGTTTCCCTGTCATATTTCATTGTTCTGGACGGGTTTCCCTGTCATATTTCATTGTTCTGGACGGGTTTCCTTCTCATATTTCATTGTTCTGGACGGGTTTCCCTGTCATATTTCATTGTTCTGGACGGGTTTCCCTCTCATATTTCATTGTTCTGGACGGGTTTCCCTGTCATATTTCATTGTTCTGGACGGGTTTCCCTCTCATATTTCATTGTTCTGGACGGGTTTCCCTGTCATATTTCATTGTTCTGGACGGGTTTCCCTCTCATATTTCATTGTTCTGGACGGGTTTCCCTGTCATATTTCATTGTTCTGGACGCGCTCCCTTCTCATATTTCATTGTTCTGGACGGGTTTCCCTCTCATATTTCATTGTTCTGGACGGGTTTCCCTGTCATATTTCATTGTTCTGGACGGGTTTCCTTCTCATATTTCATTGTTCTTGACGGGTTTCCCTGTCATATTTCATTGTTCTTGACGGGTTTCCTTCTCATATTTCATTGTTCTTGACGGGTTTCCTTCTCATATTTCATTGTTCTGGACGGGTTTCCTTCTCATATTTCATTGTTATGGACGGGTTTCTCTCATATATTTCATTGTTCTTGACGGCTTTCCTTCTCATATTTCGTTGTTCTGGACGGGTTTCCCTCTCATATTTCATTGTTCTGGACGGGTTTTCCTGTCATATTTCATTGTTCTGGACGGATTTCCCTGTCATATTTCATTGTTCTGGACGGGTTTCCCTCTCATATTTCATTGTTCTGGACGGGTTTCCCTCTCATATTTCATTGTTCTGGACGGGTTTCCCTCTCATACTTCATTGTTCTGGACTGGTTTCCTTCTCATATTTCATTGTTAGGGACGGGTTTCCCTCATATTTCATTGTTCTGGACGGGTTTCCCTGTCATATTTCATTGTTCTGGACGGGTTTCCTTCTCATATTTCATTGTTCTTTACGGGTTTCCTTCTCATATTTCATTGTTCTGGACGGGTTTCCTTCTCATATTTCATTGTTCTGAACGGGTTTCCTTCTCACGGGTTTCCTTCTCATATTTCATTGTTCTGGACGGGTTTCCCTCTCATATTTCATTGTTCTGGACGGGTTTCCCTCTCATATTTCATTGTTCTGGACGGGTTTCCCTCTCATATTTCATTGTTCTGGACGGGTTTCCTTCTCATATTTCATTGTTCTGGACGGGTTTCCCTGTCATATTTCATTGTTCTGGACGGGTTTCCCTCTCATATTTCATTGTTCTGGACGGGTTTCCCTGTCATATTTCATTGTTCTGGACGGGTTTCCCTCTCATATTTCATTGTTCTGGACGGGTTTCCCTGTCATATTTCATTGTTCTGGACGGGTTTCCCTGTCATATTTCATTGTTCTGGACGGGTTTCCCTGTCATATTTCATTGTTCTGGACGGGTTTCCCTGTCATATTTCATTGTTCTGGACGTTCTGGACGGTTTCCCTGTCATATTTCATTGTTCTGGACGGGTTTCCCTCTCATATTTCATTGTTCTGGACGGGTTTCCCTCTCATATTTCATTGTTCTGGACGGGTTTCCCTGTCATATTTCATTGTTCCGGACGGGTTTCCCTGTCATATTTCATTGTTCTGGACGGGTTTCCCTGTCATATTTCATTGTTCTGGACGGGTTTCCCTGTCATATTTCATTGTTCTGGACGGGTTTCCCTCTCATATTTCATTGTTCTGGACGGGTTTCCCTGTCATATTTCATTGTTCTGGACGGGTTTCCCTCTCATATTTCATTGTTCTGGACGGGTTTCCCTGTCATATTTCATTGTTCTGGACGGGTTTCCCTGTCATATTTCATTGTTCTGGACGGGTTTCCCTGTCATATTTCATTGTTCTGGACGGGTTTCCCTGTCATATTTCATTGTTTCCCTGTCATATTTCATTGTTACTGACGGGTTTCCCTCTCATATTTCATTGTTCTGGACGGGTTTCCCTCTCATATTTCATTGTTCTGGACGGGTTTCCTTCTCATATTTCATTGTTCTGGACGGGTTTCCCTCTCATATTTCATTGTTCTGGACGGGTTTCCTTCTCATATTTCATTGTTCTGGACGGGTTTCCCTGTCATATTTCATTGTTCTGGACGGGTTTCACTCTCATATTTCATTGTTCTGGACGGGTTTCCCTGTCATATTTCATTGTTCTGGACGGGTTTCCTTCTCATATTTCATTGTTCTGGACGGGTTTCCTTCTCATATTTCATTGTTCTGGACGGGTTTCCCTCTCATATTTCATTGTTCTGGACGGGTTTCCTTCTCATATTTCATTGTTCTGGACGGGTTTCCTTCTCATATTTCATTGTTCTGGACGGGTTTCCTTCTCATATTTCATTGTTCTGGACGGGTTTCCCTGTCATATTTCAATGTTCTGGACCGGTTTCCCTCTCATATCTCATTGCTCTGGACGGGTTTCCCCCTCATATTTCATTTTTCTGGACGGGTTTTCTCTCTCATATTTCATTTTTCTGGACGGGTTTCCTTCTAAATTTTCATTGTTCTGGACGGGTTTCCCTCTCATATTTCATTGTTCTGGACGGGTTTCCCTGTAATATTTCATTGTTCTGGACGGGTTTCCCTGTCATATTTCATTGTTTTTGGCGGATTTCGGTTTAATATTTCAATGTTCTTGACGGGTTTCCCTGCCATATTTCATTGTTCTGTAGGGGTTTCCCTGTCATATTTCATTGTTCCGGACAGGTTTCCCTGTCATATTTCATTGTTCTGGACGGGTTTCCTTCTCATATTTCATTGTTCTGGACGGGTTTCCTTCTCATATTTCCTTGTTCTGGACGGGTTTCCTTCTCATATTTCATTGTTCTGGACGGGTTTCCTTCTCATATTTCATTGTTCTGGACGGGTTTCCTTCTCATATTTCATTGTTCTGGACGGGTTTCCCTGTCATATTTCATTGTTCTGGACGGGTTTCCCTGTCATATTTCATTGTTCTGGACGGGTTTCCCTGTCATATTTCATTGTTCTGGACGGGTTTCCCTGTCATATTTCATTGTTCTGGACGGTTTCCCTGTCATATTTCATTGTTCTGGACGGGTTTCCCTGTCATATACGGGTTTCCCTTTCATATATCATTGTTCTGGACGGGTTTCCCTGTCATATTTCATTGTTCTGGACGGGTTTCCCTGTCATATTTCATTGTTCTGGACGGGTTTCCCTGTCATATTTCATTGTTCTGGACTGGTTTCCCTCTCATATTTCATTGTTCTTGACGGGTTTCCTTCTCATATTTCATTGTTCTGGACGGGTTTCCCTGTCATATTTCATTGTTCTGGACGGGTTTCCCTGTCACATTTCATTGTTCTGGACGGGTTTCCCTGTCATATTTCATTGTTCTTCAAAAGTTTTCTTCTCATATTTCATTGTTCTGGATGGGTTTCCCTGTCATATTTCATTCTTCTGGACGGGTTTCCGTGTCATATTTCATTCTTCTTGACGGGTTTCCCTCTCATACTTCATTGTTCTGGACTGCCTCGACGGCCGGTGAGTATCCTTTTTCGTCTTTCCCAGGTCCAGGAGTCCACCTGTGTCCCCTCAGGCATTCTCCCTTCCCCACTTCCCCGGGGTCTGCCTCGACGGCCGGTGAGTATCCTTTTTCGTCTCTCCCAGGTCCAGGAGTCCGCCTGTGTCCCCTCAGGCATTCTCCCTTCCCCACTTCCCCGGGGTCTGCCTCGACGGCCGGTGAGTATCCTTTTTCGTCTCTCCCAGGTCCAGGAGTCCGCCTGTGTCCCCTCAGGCATTCTCCCTTCCCCACTTCCCCGGGGTCTGCCTCGACGGCCGGTGAGTATCCTTTTTCGTCTCTCCCAGGTCCAGGAGTCCGCCTGTGTCCCCTCAGGCATTCTCCCTTCCCCACTTCCCCGGGGTCTGCCTCGACGGCCGGTGAGTATCCTTTTTCGTCTCTCCCAGGTCCAGGAGTCCGCCTGTGTCCCCTCAGGCATTCTCCCTTCCCCACTTCCCCGGGGTCTGCCTCGACGGCCGGTGAGTATCCTTTTTCGTCTCTCCCAGGTCCAGGAGTCCGCCTGTGTCCCCTCAGGCATTCTCCCTTCCCCACTTCCCCGGGGGTCTGCCTCGACGGCCGGTGAGTATCCTTTTTCGTCTCTCCCAGGTCCAGGAGTCCGCCTGTGTCCCCTCAGGCATTCTCCCTTCCCCACTTCCCCAGGGTCTGCCTCGACGGCCGGTGAGTATCCTTTTTCGTCTCTCCCAGGTCCAGGAGTCCGCCTGTGTCCCCTCAGGCATCCTCCCTTCCCCACTTCCCCAGGGTCTGCCTCGACGGCCGGTGAGTATCCTTTTTCGTCTCTCCCAGGTCCAGGAGTCCGCCTGTGTCCCCTCAGGCATCCTCCCTTCCCCACTTCCCCAGGGTCTGCCTCGACGGCCGGTGAGTATCCTTTTTCGTCTCTCCCAGGTCCAGGACTCCGCCTGTGTCCCCTCAGGCATCCTCCCTTCCCCACTTCCCCAGGGTCTGCCTCGACGGCCGGTGAGTATCCTTTTTCGTCTCTCCCAGGTCCAGGACTCCGCCTGTGTCCCCTCAGGCATCCTCCCTTCCCCACTTCCCCAGAGTCTGCCTCGACGGCCGGTGAGTATCCTTTTTCGTCTCTCCAGGTCCAGGACTCCGCCTGTGTCCCCTCAGGCATCCTCCCTTCCCCACTTCCCCAGAGTCTGCCTCGACGGCCGGTGAGTATCCTTTTTCGTCTCTCCCAGGTCCAGGACTCCGCCTGTGTCCCCTCAGGCATCCTCCCTTCCCCACTTCCCCAGAGTCTGCCTCGACGGCCGGTGAGTATCCTTTTTCGTCTCTCCCAGGTCCAGGACTCCGCCTGTGTCCCCTCAGGCATCCTCCCTTCCCCACTTCCCCAGGGTCTGCCTCGACGGCCGGTGAGTATCCTTTTTCGTCTCTCCCAGGTCCGCGTGTCCAGGACTCCGCCTGTGTCCCCTCAGGCATCCTCCCTTCCCCACTTCCCCAGGGTCTGCCTCGACGGCCGGTGAGTATCCTTTTTCGTCTCTCCCAGGTCCGCGTGTCCAGGACTCCGCCTGTGTCCCCTCAGGCATCCTCCCTTCCCCACTTCCCCAGGGTCTGCCTCGACGGCCGGTGAGTATCCTTTTTCGTCTCTCCCAGGTCCGCGTGTCCAGGAGTCCGCCTGTGTCCCCTCAGGCATCCTCCCTTCCCCACTTCCCCAGGGTCTGCCTCGACGGCCGGTGAGTATCCTTTTTCGTCTCTCCCAGGTCCGCGTGTCCAGGAGTCCGCCTGTGTCCCCTCAGGCATCCTCCCTTCCCCACTTCCCCAGGGTCTGCCTCGACGGCCGGTGAGTATCCTTTTTCGTCTCTCCCAGGTCCGCGTGTCCAGGAGTCCGCCTGTGTCCCCTCAGGCATCCTCCCTTCCCCACTTCCCCAGGGTCTGCCTCGACGGCCGGTGAGTATCCTTTTTCGTCTCTCCCAGGTCCAGGAGTCCGCCTGTGTCCCCTCAGGCATCCTCCCTTCCCCACTTCCCCAGGGTCTGCCTCGACGGCCGGAGTATCCTTTTTCGTCTCTCCCAGTATCCTTTTTCGTGTCCAGGAGTCCGCCTGTGTCCCCTCAGGCATCCTCCCTTCCCCACTTCCCCAGGGTCTGCCTCGACGGCCGGTGAGTATCCTTTTTCGTCTCTCCCAGGTCCGCGTGTCCAGGAGTCCGCCTGTGTCCCCTCAGGCATCCTCCCTTCCCCACTTCCCCAGGGTCTGCCTCGACGGCCGGTGAGTATCCTTTTTCGTCTCTCCCAGGTCCGCGTGTCCAGGAGTCCGCCTGTGTCCCCTCAGGCATCCTCCCTTCCCCACTTCCCCAGGGTCTGCCTCGACGGCCGGTGAGTATCCTTTTTCGTCTCTCCCAGGTCCGCGTGTCCAGGAGTCCGCCTGTGTCCCCTCAGGCATCCTCCCTTCCCCACTTCCCCAGGGTCTGCCTCGACGGCCGGTGAGTATCCTTTTTCGTCTCTCCCAGGTCCTCCCTTCCCCACTTCCCCAGGTCCAGGACTCCGCCTGTGTCCCCTCAGGCATCCTCCCTTCCCCACTTCCCCAGGGTCTGCCTCGACGGCCGGTGAGTATCCTTTTTCGTCTCTCCCAGGTCCAGGACTCCGCCTGTGTCCCCTCAGGCATCCTCCCTTCCCCACTTCCCCAGGGTCTGCCTCGACGGCCGGTGAGTATCCTTTTTCGTCTCTCCCAGGTCCAGGAGGAGTCCGCCTGTGTCCCCTCAGGCATCCTCCCTTCCCCACTTCCCCAGGGTCTGCCTCGACGGCCGGTGAGTATCCTTTTTCGTCTCTCCCAGGTCCGCGTGTCCAGGAGTCCGCCTGTGTCCCCTCAGGCATCCTCCCTTCCCCACTTCCCCAGGGTCTGCCTCGACAACCAGTGAGTATCCTTTTTCGTCTCTCCCAGGTCCGCGTGTCCAGGAGTCCGCCTGTGTCCCCTCAGGCATCCTCCCTTCCCCACTTCCCCAGGGTCTGCCTCGACAACCAGTGAGTATCCTTTTTCGTCTCTCCCAGGTCCGTGTGTCCAGGAGTCCGCCTGTGTCCCCTCAGGCATCCTCCCTTCCCCACTTCCCCCACACCCCAACCTTGCACTCCCCCCCAGGTGCTCCCCTCCCCCTTCCCCACTTCCCCAACACCCCAACCTTGCACACCCCCCCCCCCCGGGTCCGTGGTTCCAGGAGTCCACCTGTGCGAAGGCCAGGTGCTCCCCCTTCCCCACTTCCCCCACACCCCAACCTTGCACAACCCCCCCCCCCCGGGTCCGTGGTTCCAGGAGTCCACCTGTGCGAAGGCCAGGTGCTCCCCCTTCCCCACTTCCCCCACACCCCAACCTTGCACAACCCCCCCCCCGGGTCCGTGGTTCCAGGAGTCCACCTGTGCGAAGGCCAGGTGCTCCCCCTTCCCCACTTCCCCCACTCCCCAACCTTGCACAACCCCCCCCCCTGTGCGAAGGCCAGGTGCTCCCCCTTCCCCACTTCCCCCACACCCCAACCTTGGTCCGTGGTTCCAGGAGTCCACCTGTGCGAAGGCCAGGTGCTCCCCCTTCCCCACTTCCCCCACACCCCAACCGTGCACAACCCCCCCCCCCGGGTCCGTGGTTCCAGGAGTCCACCTGTGCGAAGGCCAGGTGCTCCCCCTTCCCCACTTCCCCCACACCCCAACCTTGCACAACCCCCCCCCCCGGGTCCGTGGTTCCAGGAGTCCACCTGTGCGAAGGCCAGGTGCTCCCCCTTCCCCACTTCCCCCACACCCCAACCTTGCACAACCCCCCCCCGGGTCCGTGGTTCCAGGAGTAAACCTGTGCGAAGGCCAGGTGCTCCCGCTTCCCCACTTCCCCAGAGTCTGCCTCGACGGCCGGTGAGTATCCTTTTTCGTCTCACCCAGGTCCAGGACTCCGCCTGTGTCCCCTCAGGCATCCTCCCTTCCCCACTTCCCCAGAGTCTGCCTCGACGGCCGGTGAGTATCCTTTTTCGTCTCTCCCAGGTCCAGGACTCCGCCTGTGTCCCCTCAGGCATCCTCCCTTCCCCACTTCCCCAGGGTCTGCCTCGACGGCCGGTGAGTATCCTTTTTCGTCTCTCCCAGGTCCAGGACTCCGCCTGTGTCCCCTCAGGCATCCTCCCTTCCCCACTTCCCCAGGGTCTGCCTCGACGGCCGGTGAGTATCCTTTTTCGTCTCTCCCAGGTCCGCGTGTCCAGGACTCCGCCTGTGTCCCCTCAGGCATCCTCCCTTCCCCACTTCCCCAGGGTCTGCCTCGACGGCCGGTGAGTATCCTTTTTCGTCTCTCCCAGGTCCGCGTGTCCAGGACTCCGCCTGTGTCCCCTCAGGCATCCTCCCTTCCCCACTTCCCCAGGGTCTGCCTCGACGGCCGGTGAGTATCCTTTTTCGTCTCTCCCAGGTCCGCGTGTCCAGGACTCCGCCTGTGTCCCCTCAGGCATCCTCCCTTCCCCACTTCCCCAGGGTCTGCCTCGACGGCCGGTGAGTATCCTTTTTCGTCTCTCCCAGGTCCGCGTGTCCAGGAGTCCGCCTGTGTCCCCTCAGGCATCCTCCCTTCCCCACTTCCCCAGGGTCTGCCTCGACGGCCGGTGAGTATCCTTTTTCGTCTCTCCCAGGTCCGCGTGTCCAGGAGTCCGCCTGTGTCCCCTCAGGCATCCTCCCTTCCCCACTTCCCCAGGGTCTGCCTCGACGGCCGGTGAGTATCCTTTTTCGTCTCTCCCAGGTCCGCGTGTCCAGGAGTCCGCCTGTGTCCCCTCAGGCATCCTCCCTTCCCCACTTCCCCAGGGTCTGCCTCGACAACCAGTGAGTATCCTTTTTCGTCTCTCCCAGGTCCGCGTGTCCAGGAGTCCGCCTGTGTCCCCTCAGGCATCCTCCCTTCCCCACTTCCCCAGGGTCTGCCTCGACAACCAGTAGGGTCTGCCTCGACTGCCTGTGAGTATCCTTTTTCGTCTCTCCCAGGTCCGCGTGTCCAGGAGTCCGCCTGTGTCCCCCAGGTGCTCCCCCTTCCCCACTTTCCCCACACCCCAACCTTGCACAACCCCCCCCCACCTGTGTGGGTCCGTGGTTCCAGGAGTCCACCTGTGTGAAGGCCAGGTGCTCCCCCTTCCCCACTTCCCCCACACCCCAACCTTGCACAACCACCCCCCCCACAACCCCCCCCCCGGGTCCGTGGTTCCAGGAGTCCACCTGTGTGAAGGCCAGGTGCTCCCCCTTCCCCACTTCCCCCACACCCCAACCTTGCACAACCCCCCCCCCCGGGTCCGTGGTTCCAGGAGTCCACCTGTGCGAAGGCCAGGTGCTCCCCCTTCCCCACTTCCCCCACACCCCAACCTTGCACAACCCCCCCTCCCCGGGTCCGTGGTTCCAGGAGTCCACCTGTGCGAAGGCCAGGTGCTCCCCCTTCCCCACTTCCCCCACACCCCAACCTTGCACAACCCCCCCCCCGGGTCCGTGGTTCCAGGAGTCCACCTGTGCGAAGGCCAGGTGCTCCCCCTTCCCCACTTCCCCCACACCCCAACCTTGCACAACCCTCCCCCAACCTTGCACAACCCCCCCCCGGGTCCGTGGTTCCAGGAGTCCACCTGTGCGAAGGCCAGGTGCTCCCCCTTCCCCACTTCCCCCACACCCCAACCTTGCACAACCCCGGGTCCGTGGTTCCAGGAGTCCACCTGTGCGAAGGCCAGGTGCTCCCCCTTCCCCACTTCCCCCCCCCCCCCACCGTGCACAACCCCCACCCCCCACTTCCCCCACACACCCCAACCTTGGGTCCGTGGTTCCAGGAGTCCACCTGTGCGAAGGCCAGGTGCTCCCCCTTCCCCACTTCCCCCACACCCCAACCTTGCACAACCCCCCCCCTTCGGGTCCGTGGTTCCAGGAGTCCACCTGTGCGAAGGCCAGGTGCTCCCCCTTCCCCACTTCCCCCACACCCCAACCTTGCACAACCCCCCCCCGGGTCCGTGGTTCCAGGAGTCCACCTGTGCGAAGGCCAGGTGCTCCCCCTTCCCCACTTCCCCCACACCCCAACCTTGCACAACCCCCCCCCCCCCCCTTCCCCACTTCCCCCACACCCCAACCTTGGGTCCGTGGTTCCAGGAGTCCACCTGTGCGAAGGCCAGGTGCTCCCCCTTCCCCACTTCCCCCACACCCCAACCTTGCACCCCCCCCGGGTCCGCGTGTCCAGGAGTCCATCTGTCCGCCCTCAGATATTTTCCCTTCCCCACTTCCCCAAGGTATCCTCGCCTTTCCCAGGTCCATGTGTCCAGGAATCCATCCGTGGGCCCCCGAATGTCTCCCCTTCCTCACTTCCCTTAGGATATCTTCCAGCCTCAGCCTTCCCCAGGTTATGTATCCCTCCGTGATCTAGCCAGATGAGAACGAGGCCTTGTTTAGCTGGTCTACGGTAGAGACTGTCCAGGTGGGTGGAATTACAGGAGGGGACACACAGAAACTGCGTCCTGTAAATACACCCACCAAGACAGTCTAGATCGTAGGTCAGCCAGACGCAGCCAAGCTACCGTCCAGTTCGACCACCAAGGCCTGGTCACTCAGTGAAAATTTGGGAGTTCTATTTATATTACACAATTCATCAACATTAAATATAAGTTTCTTTTTGTGCTTAATAAGCAGCTTAAGTGCATTTGTGAATGTTTTGTTGTAATAACTGTAATAAGTATTAAACTTCGTGTTTTTATTTTGTTATTTGTCTTATGTATTTGGAAAACGATCAGTTACAAGCGCCGCTCACAATGTTAATAAGTCACTTTATCTGACTTTTTGGGTTATCCTGGGTAATTTACATATTCGTTAATATGTATGATAGATTGTGTAAGTGTTTTTACATGTACTTGTACCTAAGTAAACTTACTTAACTTACACATACACTTGTTTTTACACTCACTTACGCATTTCCGTAAACGAAGCTTGTGTGTTCACCATCATTCATACACTCATAAAACTGCGCACATGAGCACACACACACGCACACACACATGTATAAAACACACTCACTGCCTCTTACGCTAATATGTATGTAATCACAAATACACACACACACACACACACACACACACACACACACACACACACACACACACACACACACACACACACACACACACACACACACACACACACACACACACACACAATAAACGTTATGGGATGAAAATATAAACAAGAATTAAGGTGGTGGTTCTTGCACACTGGACAGTACGACTCTGTCTAAGATACTATGTTATACTGTAATGTTCTGTGATGTGTGAATGTCAAGCAAAATGTAAAATTAATGTTGTGTTGTAATGTGTTGAGATGTTTAAATGTTAGCAGTATTATACCTTGAATGTTGTGCCGTAGCTGAATATTATTCACAATGGTATTTCTTTAACTTGATTATTTCTTCAGTCCTAATGTTTATGTTGTAAATAATACTTAACGTTAATGTTTAGGTGATGTTTAACTCGTAGCTGAAGGGATATCTTATTTCAAATTGTGATATTCCTGCAAGGATAAACATTCTGTTAGGGAACATTTCTAACTGTAAATAGTCGAGATCGTCACCAAACTCACAAACATCTTGTTATAACTCCAGATTATTTCTGTTTTTTTTTTTTTTTATCAGCAGGAAGTAGGATTATCTCGGTGACTTTCAGATTAAATAACAGAACAAAAAGTAATTCTTAGTTAAAAAAAAAAAACAGCAAAAGGAATGAAGAGAGTGAAGTGTGGAGCTGGTGAGAGTGAAGTGTGGAGCTGGTGAGAGTGAAGTCTTGACCTGGTGAGAGTGAGAACACCAGAGATCGTCCCCACAGTCTGGCTACAGTTCTTCAAGTGTACTTACTTTAAGGAAGGTGTCTCGCCCAGTTTTGATGGATAGTTAATGAATTTCTTGTTTCTTCTTTCTGTTCTGGTTTGCATATAAGATAACGGGTAAATCTTACAAACTTTCCAAGTTCAGTGTTTACAATCATTGTAATTTTTTCAATGTTTGTTCTTTAAATTTCACATGGCGAAGTTGTTTAAAATTCTGTCTCTGTAAGACAAGTATGTCTTAGAAGACAAGTAGAAGGTGACTCTATGTTGACCTAAGATAAACCTGTGGACATAAGATAACACTATGGACCTAAGATAATACTATCGTCCTAAGACAACACTATGGACCTAAGATAACACTATGGACTTAGGATAACACTATCAACTTAAGATAACACTATAAACTTAGGATAACACATTGGACCTAAGATGACACTATTGACCTTAGATAACATTACGGACCTAAGATGACACTATTGTCCTAAGATGACACTGTGGACCTAAGATAACACTATGGACGTAAGATAACACTATGGACCTAAGATAATACTATGGACCTATGATAACACTATGGACCTAATATTGATTCAAGATAACACTATAGACCTAAGATAATACTATGGACCTAAGATGACACTATGGATCTTATATAACATTATGAACCTAAGATAACACTATGGACCTTAGATAACACTGTGGACCTGAGATAACATTATGGACCTATAATCTTCATCAAAGACATATTTTCAGCTACTCTGCTGGGCAACAATTATGAATTGTAGAATTAAATTGAACAAAAAACAAACCTAATCCACTCGATAGTGCAAGAATAATGTGAAGGAAGCTGTGAAGGACCTACGAGTAGCCATCTAGGAAGTTGTGAGGGACCTTTGAGTAACCATTTAGGAAGCTGTGAAGGACCTATGAGTAACCATCTGTTATGCTCTTAGCTATTGCGCTATTCCATATTTCCTTCGTTTTCTTCTTCATCGTCTTCTTATTCACACACACACACATACACACACACACACACACACACATACATCCAAACACAGACACACACACACACACACACACACACACACACACACACACACACACACACACACACACACACACACACACACACACACACACACACACACACACACACACACAGCCTCCCATCAAGCATTAGGGGAATTGCCAATAAACCCCTGACTGCCTTCAGGAGAGAGCTGGACAGATACCTAAAGTCAGTGCCGGATCAGCCGGGCTGTGGCTCGTACGTTGGACTGCGTGCGGCCAGCAGTAACAGCCTAGTTGATCAGGTCCTGATCCATCGGGAGGCCTGGTCATGGACCGGGCCGAGGGGGCGTTGATCCCCGGAATAACCTCTAGGTAACCTCCAGGTATCCAGGTATGACACCGAGCTTGACTCTTATCATCATCACTGATTCTATGTCATCATTGAAGGCTCTTGACTCATATAATGACTTCAACAACATGCTCATTGGAGAAGCCAAGTACAAGTACTCAAAAATCCGGGACAAAGAAATTAATGTACAATTGCTATTGATCCCATCACACACTGGATTACTCCTTCATGATAAAGTTGATGTGTTAGCCAAGAAGAGTACTCAGGAGAATGTAGAATATAACTTTGGTATAACTGTGTCTAGCATTAGGAATAATATTAGGAGAGAAGTAAATAATGAAAATGATTGTTATAGGAATGCAGTTAGAAGCCTGAGTAGATCTATAACCCACTATGATAACATGAACGTAGATAAGTATGTTTATGGAGCAACTTCTGGCAGTTTGGGAGACACACAGATGATGATCAAACTAAATGTAAATTATGTGATCAGGCATATGGTCACTGTCTTGAGCACTATGTGCTTAATTTTCCACTTATTGAGGAATACAGAGATGGACAGTATAATAACCTATGTGACATGTCAAGATATCTTATTAATGATAATAAGATACCAGTTATACTAAGCAAATTTCCTAAATTTGCTTGTAACAGATAAGCGAACTATAGGTATGTAGATATAAATCCATATGTATTCATGTTAACCCCTTGGGGCCTAGTTCATGGGGCTTTTGTGTATCCATATGCTCTTGCCCTACCGTCCACAGGATGGATATGGGGTGCACAATAAACTAGCCACTTAGTTGGGTAGGATACACCAAGTATCTTTGTTTCTGTGTCTTTGGGATAGTAGGGCAGACAGCCAGCACTATGAACAAAAAGACTGGCCACCAAGAACTAGCTTCTTACCCGGAAATCACAACGTGAAAACTGTGCCACTAGTTGACCCCAAGAAAATTCTGCTGCCACCACTCCACATCAAATTAAGACTTATGAAATATTTTGTGAAGGCCTTGAACAAGAATGGAACTGCTTTCAAGTACCTGGAGTCAAAGATTCCTCGTATAAGTGAAGGCAAGGTAAAGGCAGGAATTTTTGTTGGCCCTCAGATTCGGGAATTGATGAAAGACAAGCATTTTGATGAAGTATTAGCAGGTGTCGAGGTGAATGCCTGGTTTTCATTCAAACAGATTGTCCACAACTTCCTGGGAAGTTGTGGACAGTGAAAAAATGATCCAAGACCTGATTTCAAGTTTCCAACAACCTGGGTCTAGAATGAGTGCGAAGATGTACTTTTTGCAATCATATCTTAACTATTTTCCCAACAATTGTGGGGACTGCAGTGAGGAACAAGGAGATCGGGTTCCATCAGTATATTTGCACCATGGAAACTCAATACCAGGATAAATGGAATGTCAGCATGATGGTGGATTACTGCTGGTCATTGAAACGTAATGGTCTCGAAGAGTGCCTTGTATTGTGACTGTACATTCTGCGGTAACTATTAAGGATAAGTTAAATAGAAGGTTTATATTGGAGTTTAATGTTCTGTATATGTAGTAGGCACAATAGTATGAGCGTGTCTCGCATATTTAGTAGGTACAGGCTTTTGAAAAGTGGTGGAGTGTGCTGTTTGGCACAGGAGCAGGTAATCATCCGCACAGCAAGATGGTAACTAGTAGTGTCTGTTTTTTTTGCATGATGGTAGCTATTAGTGTCTCTCTTGTTTCAAGATGGTAGCTTGTAGTGTCTGTTTTGTTACATGATGGTGGCTAGGGGTGGGGTGTTTGTCTTGTTGCAAGTTGGTGGCTAGAGATGTCTGTCTGGTTGCAGGATAGTGACTAGGCGTGTGTCTTATCGTAAAGAAGAAATGGCTGTAAAATCCTGAAAGATATGGGTTATGTAGAAGAGATGAAAACATTGAGTAAGTCAACTTTGGTTGGTAGCACAAAAACAGGTGGAATCACATGTGATTTATAAAAATTTCAAAAATATTGCCAAGGGAAGGATTTCCAGCTCAAAACTTAGGAGAAAAACTGTGAAAATCACTGAAGTTTACTGATTCAGTACAGTAAATTAAGTATTAGAAATAAAAAAAGTACTTATTACTGGAAACAATAGTATCACTGTGACACTACAACTGTAGCAGCAGCAGCAGCAGTAGTAGTATCTATTACTAAGACTGTAGCAGCAGTAGTAGTATCCTTGTCATACTAAGACTGTAGCAGCAGCAGTAGTATCCCTGTGATACTAAGAGCATAACAGCAGTAGTAATATCATTGTGATACAAAGACTGTAACAGCAGCAGTAATATCAGTGTGGTATTAGGAAAAACCAGACCAAAGAAAAACATGTACGTCTTCACTGCTCCCAGTGTACCTGGAAGCACTGCTAACCTGCTCACATGTTTGAATACTGCGCTATATAAAATAGGATATAAAAAAATTAAAGTACGCTATCTACATAGGACTATATATTTATGTATATTTTAAATTTGCATTGAAAGCTTGCGAACACCGCTAGGCTCAGAGTTATCTCTGAGTTACTAGACCTCGACATGTGGAAGCCAGTGGTTCGTCTTTAATTAAGGTCCACACACCCGCTTACTGCATTTTTTATGTTTTCTCCAGGTTCATGTGTCCAGGAATTCACATGTATCCCAAGGTCTGCCTCAACAACTGGTATTCTTACCTTCCCCAGGTCTGCCTCAACAACCGGTATCCTTATCTCAACAACCGGTATCCTTACCAGGTCTGCCTCAACAACCGGTATCCTTACCTTCCCCAGGTCTGCCTCAACAACCGGTATCCTTACCTTCCCCAGGTCTGCCTCAACAACCGGTATCCTTACCTTCCCCAGGTCTGCCTCAACAACCGGTATCCTTACCTTCCCCAGGTCTGCCTCAACAACCGGTATCCTTACCTTCCCCAGGTCTGCCTCAACAACCGGTATCCTTACCTTCCCCAGGTCTGCCTCAACAACCGGTATCCTTACCTTCCCCAGGTCTGCCTCAACAACCGGTATCCTTACCTTCCCCAGGTCTGCCTCAACAACCGGTATCCTTACCTTCCCCAGGTCTGCCTCAACAACCGGTATCCTCACCTTCCCCAGGTCTGCCTCAACAACCGGTATCCTCACCTTCCC
Organism: Cherax quadricarinatus; assembly: GCF_038502225.1. Lineage (NCBI taxonomy): Eukaryota > Metazoa > Arthropoda > Malacostraca > Decapoda > Parastacidae > Cherax > Cherax quadricarinatus. Next base: position 33,247 of record NW_027197691.1, on the reverse strand, counting down.
CAGGTCTGCTTATCCTTCCCCAGGTCTGCCTCAACAACCGGTATCCTTACCTTCCCCAGGTCTGCCTCAACAACCGGTATCCTTACCCTCAACAACCGGTATCCCCAGGTCTGCCTCAACAACCGGTATCCTTACCTTCCCCAGGTCTGCCTCAACAACCGGTAACAACCAGTATCCTTACCTTCCCCTTCCCCAGGTCTGCCTCAGGTCTGCCTCAACAACAGGTATCCTCACCTTCCCCAGGTCTGCCTCAACAACCGGTCTGCCTCAACAACCGGTATCCTCACCTTCCCCAGGTCTGCCTCAACAACCGGTATCCTCACCTTCCCCAGGTCTGCCTCAACAACCGGTATCCTCACCTTTCCCAGGTCTTCCTCAACAACCGGTATCCTCACCTTCCCCAGGTCTGCCTCAACAACCGGTATCCTCACCTTCCCCAGGTCTGCCTCAACAACCGGTATCCTCACCTTCCCCAGGTCTGCCTCAACAACCGGTATCCTCACCTTCCCCAGGTCTGCCTCAACAACCGGTATCCTCACCTTCCCTAGGTCTGCCTCAACAACCGGTATCCTCACCTTCCCCAGGTCTGCCTCAACAACCGGTATCCTCACCTTCCCCAGGTCTGCCTCAACAACCGGTATCCTCACCTTCCCCAGGTTCACTTGTCCAGGAGTGTCTCCTTTTGATATTAGGTAGAATATTGGACACACACACCCACATTTCTTCCTCGACCGATTTTAGCCTCTCTCTGTCTTCTTAGTTTTATGTTTGTAAGCGCAGAAAATCCCAATTCACACAGGTAAGATGTGGAAAATTCCATATTCATTCTTAATCTCTATCCAGAATTCATCCACAGGCTTTATTCATCCTTTTGCTTTAATTTTAGACTGCGAACATTACGTATTTCAGTTATTATTGCTATAATAAAAAAGGCACTAAACCCACTAGGGTCATACAGCGCACTTTTTTCTCTTCTTGACATCCTAAGTTCTTAATTTATCTCTCAGAGCATTAATTTTCTCAGTGGAAGATATTTTCAATGTTGTCTTGCATGTTAGAATCTACCTTGGTTAAATGTTCAAAGATATTCACTAAGTAGAATAATTTTGTAGACAAAGTCTCATCTACAAGCAACGCACAAAATTCTTCTTGGTATTCAAGGGTAAAAAGACCTAACTTATCCTTGAGTTTATACACTGGTGACAACACTTTAGCTCTGGAGAGCCATCTTGCCTCCGTGTGCAGAAGATTCGCATACTTTGCTTCAACTTCTTTACGTAGTTTGGCAAACAATCGTGATTTAAGTGACATATATTTTGTGCAGTTCAATATTTTTACAACTTTGTCTAGTACAGCCTTCAACTTACTGCTGATTGTTGTTGCAAGCAACACTTCACGATGGAGAAAGTAATGTTTTGTTATGACATCACTGTTTTCTTTCTTCACTGATGATACATGTACTTTCACTGGTCCAACTATTAATGGAGCAGCGTCTGAACAAATTCCTGCACAGGATTTCTAATACAAAAGAACAACTTCCAAGTACATAATGGAGTGAGTATATCTTTGCCTGTTGTTTATAAATGAATTCATTTATATTTAGTATAATTTGGGAAGAATTTAATGATACATTAAACAAGTAATAAATCTTAATTCTCGGGAAGAGTATTAGGTTTCACAGAGTAGGGTGTCGTCACGCGTGTGTGAGGTGTTGCTTTGTTGTGGGATGTGATGGTGAGATGTAGTCTTGACCCTTTATATGTCCTCCTTTGATGTATTGTTTATAGAGTTCGTAGATAATGTGAGAAGTCACGAAAGCGCCTGGAATTTCACTACTCTTTCACAGTCGTTATTTTGAATATTCTGATATCACCTGTTTACTGTGATCTTATTGCATATATATATATATATATATATATATATATATATATATATATATATATATATATATATATATATATATATATATATATATATATATATATGTACACCAGACAGCGATGAGAATGAAATTAACTTGAAAGCTCCCACACCTCCGTATGTCCTCGGACCACGAGCAACACGACTAGCTTGGCTGGGTGCTTGGTTCTTGTAGGATTGGGTCGTCCTGTATATTAAGGCGTCATGTGGTTCTCGCTCACAATGGCGGGCCAGTACAACATGTGTTCGAATCCTTGGCTAGCGCAGTGTTGTTACTGATATATATATATATATATATATATATATATATATATATATATATATATATATATATATATATATATATATAAGTAAAACTTGCTATTTTGGCTTAAATAGCATGCAGCTCTTGCCGAATAGGGCAAGAGAAAATTTGTGTATGCAATAATTTCGCAAAATCATTCAAAGAGTAACGAAAAAATATATTTCATTGTGTTTGTTTATTATTAAATTATTGTAAACTTATCTAAAAAATATTTAGTTGGATTTGGCTAAACTAAATTATGCTTGTTATAATAAGGTCAGGTAAGTTTTCTCAGGTTCTTTTGGCACAAAATTATTTTTTTGTTGACATAAATGAAAAAAAAAATATATACCTTTAAATGTATAAGAGAAAATTTTAGAAAGGACTTAATTTTCAATGAGTTCTTGCTAATTGTGTAAATATATATATATATATATATATATATATATATATATATATATATATATATATATATATATATATATATTATATATATATATATATATATATATATAAATAAATATATATATATATATAGATATATATATATATATATATATATATATATATATATATATATATATATATATATATATATATATATATATTATTTACACAGACACTCAATTTTTTTTATAATTTTTACTTCCTCATTTAATTCTCTCTAGAGTACAGAGTGGTAATATGTATGACAATTTACTCCTGAAAAATATTAGAAGAACGAGTGTCAAATCTTCACACTGAAATAACTTCTTACATTACACATGGTACAAAATATGCAAGATACATTTCTTCAGTGGGCTTCTAAGAGAGTCAAATGCACTGTTTGCAGCCTTGACAGCGACCCATGCAAAAGATTACTTTAATAGTGAAAAATGGATACCTAGATACAACCTTTTCAGACGCGACAGAAAGAACAGGCAACAACGGGGGGTGTGTGTGTGGCCTGTATATCAAAGAGTTTCTCATTTTCACGGAGATACTGAACACCACAAATGTTGATGAAGTTCTAACAAAAAAGGACGAAAACCAAAACTTAGTTGTTGTGTTTGTCTATAAGTCACCAGATGGAACTTCCCAGCAGTTCAAAGAACAAATGTTGAAAATTGACTATAGTCTGGAAAGCCTTCCATCCACGTCCTCAAACATCTTGCTGCTTGGTGACTTCAATCTGAGACATACAAAATTGAAGAATGTAGCAAATAATGTTGTAGCAGAAATAATCCCTGGAGGGAACTCAGATGAAAAGTCACACACACTTGATCTGATGAATTTCTGCAATAAACACACCCTAAGTCAGCAGATAGTGGAGCCAACAAGACTAGAGAACACACTAGACCTTTTCACAAATAATGAGGACCTGGTAAGAAACATAATAATATCAAAAACAACTAATTCTGATCACAATCTAATCGAAGTCCAGACTTACATACACTGGAGTCCTGATCAGCAAAATGAATTCAGCTATGAGGGTACCTTCAACAAATTCAACTTCAACAACAAGAACATCAACTGGAATTTGGGAAGATATCTTAAAAAACATGGACCCTAACCAGTGCCTTGAAAAGATCAACTTTCTGGCAGTTGAAGTATGTTTATGGAATATTCAACTAAGAAAAAAAAATTTAGAAAACAAGAGAGAGACGTTCCTTCTACAGGAGAATGCGAAGAATCGCTGAGCTCCTGAAGCATACAAGGAAGCCCTAACCAGAGAAGTGGAAAATATTTAGCTTAAATTAAAGGACTCATACAAGATCCAGGAGAGACAAGAGGAGCTAAAAGCGATTAGTGAAATTGAAAGAAATTCGAAATATTTCTTTTATGCCAAAAACGAGGCAAAAACCACATCTAGTTTGGGGCTCTTGCTCAGACAAGATGGGACTTACACAGATGACAACAAAGAAATGAGTGATATACTGAAATCTCAATGCGACTCTGTGTTTAGTGAGCCACTAATCAGTCTAAAGATCGACAAACCAAATATTTTTTTCATGAATGAGCCTCAAAACCCTGTCAGTGCTTGTCAGATTTCCGACATAACCCTAACTCCACTAGACTTTGAGAAATCCATTGAAAACATGCCCATGTACTCAGTCCCACGCCCAGACTTGTGAAACTCTGTGCTCATTAATAACTGCAAGAAACTCCTCTGGCAGGCCCCAAGTATGCTATAGAGGAGGAATATAGACACAGGTGAGATTCGACAGTTACTAAAAACAACGGATATAGCTCCACTCCATAAAGGTGGTAGCAAAACATTAGCTAAGAACTATAGACCAACAACTCTAACGTCCCACATCATAAAAATCTCTGAAAGAGTTCTAGGAAGCAGGATTGCGAACCTCCCACTTTGATTCCCAACGATTGCACAGTCCAGGGCAACATGGGTTCAGAGCACGTCACTCCTGCCTCTCGCATCTACTGGACCACTATGATGTGGTCATGAATGCACTGGAAAACAAACAGAATGCGGATGTACTATACACAGATTTTGCAAAAGCTTTTGACAAGTGCGACCATGGTGTAATAGCACACAGAATGAGTGCTAAATGGATAACTGCAAAGTGGGTAGATGGATCTTTAATTTTCTAACTAGTCGAACATAAAGAGCAGTGGTAGAGTTAAATCGGAAACTGCCCCAGTGAAGAGCTCTGTTCCACAAGGCACAGTACTCGCCCCTATCCTGTTCCTCATCCTCATATCAGACATAGACAAAGATGTAAACAATAGCACCGTATCATTGTTTGCAGACGATACTAGGATCTGCATGAGACTTTCATCCATTGAGGACACGATGAATCTCCAAGAAGATATAAAACCAAGTTTTACAATGGGCTACGGAGAACAATGTGATGTTCTGGAGGAAATAATAACTAGAACTGAGTATATTACAAATTCTGTTCACACAACAGAGCGGAAAAGTAATGTGAAGGACCTGGGAGTGGTAATGTCTGAGGATCTCATCTTCAAGGACCACAACAATGCCTCTATCACATCTGCGAGGAAAATTATAGGAAGGATAATGAGAATATTTAAGACAAGAGATGCCAAGCCAATGATGATCCTTTTTTAATCACTCTCTAGACTGGAATACTGCTGGATTAACATCACTATTCAAGGCAGGTGAAATAGCAGATCTAGAGAATGTACAGGGAACCTTTACTGCACGTATAAATTCCTTCAAACACCTGAACTATTGGGAACGCATGGAAGCACTTGACCTGTACTCACTGGAGCGCAGGCGAGAGAGATGCATCATAATCTATACCTGTGTATGTGTGTGTGTGTATGTGGGTGTGTGTGTATGTGTGTGTATGTGTGTGTGTGTATGTGTGTGTATGTGTGTGTGTGTGTGTGTATGTGTGTATGTATGTGTGTGTGTGTATATGTGTGTGTGTTCATGTAAAAATTTTGAATATAACGAAAAGATGTATATCAATGTTTTTAAGTTAAATATAATAAATTTAAACTCATAAAAGAAATATTTAGAAGAATTTGGCTATAATAAATATGGTTGGATTATGGCACGTTAAGAGAGGTCTCAAAACTAGATTAGCTCAAAAATTAAACTTTTTACGCCATTTTAAATTAAAAAATGTCTTAATTTGCCTAAGCATCTTGCACAAGTGAGGAATTCGTATCAGTTCGTCGGAGCCATTGTACGAATTTGTGCATATTATCCGTTAATCCCTGGAAGGTAAATACAGATATATCCGCCATAACAAAGGTAATAATCAGACTTTCTTCATCTGATATTATAATAGTCCAAAAATTACTCACTTCAGGGTAAAAAAGTTACACTCGAAGCTTCGCCAAAGTTTCTCTTTCAAAATAACTTATTAAATTACGTATCCAAAATTCGTATAATTCAAGGCCCGGAAAATAACCCAGTCGACAGTAAAGAAAAGAAAATCGACTCAAAGCTGCACAACATACTAAGATATATTTCAATATTGTAGTGTACGTGGTAAATAATGTGTATATTTTAGTACACTTCAAGATAAACATTGCATAATTGGGTTTTTTAGACAAAAAGATACCGATTTTTATGCAATTTTTTTTTCGGAAATTAAAGAAGCCGGTATTATGGAGGAAAGCACATGCAAGAAACATTTACATAATCTGTAGAAATATCACCAAAGATGAGGAAGGTGAGCCAACAGCTTCAGAAAAAAACGAATAATTTAGTGTGGCGTAGATGCACAGCAGTGACGTAGAAGCAGCAGAACGAAAATTCGTAAGTTATGACATTAAAGAGTTACAAAAACTATATTTCAATCAGCATGTTAATGTAACAAAGCATTTAACAAACAAATGTGAGAAAAAGTAGGTGGTCCCACAAGGGGATTGATAACAAAAGTGATTTTTTTTGGCGTGAGCAGAGCGAAATTAGTTGATTTTAAAAATAAATATACACTAAAAACAGCATGTGTGAAAGTCAGAGGTAATGTAACTGTTAAGAGCACTGAGACAAGTTGTGAAAAATGTGCTGATGACTGACTGTTTGCAGGAAAAGGCAGAATAGAATATGTTTTCATACGATCTTTTGGCATATAACTGTTATTATCACATTTCCTGTAGCATAATATTTCGCACTGGGAGATTTATTCAACAGGAGAACATATGTTGTGGCCGTGGCTAAAAAAAATGTCAGTGTGGGAGACCCAAGAACTTAGAGCAGAGGCAAGCCGACTTATAAATGAAAGAGAACATTTTCTGATGAACTGTGATAAAGAACATTAAACTACCGCAGAGCCTTGTAACCAACACAGAGAGCTACCAGGAAGAGTCTGCGTACACAACTTATGCGCAACAGTACCTGAAGTAGAAACTCTACGATCATTGTAGTGATGGCATAACATGTGATGAAATGGGGAAAGATAACATAGTGACAGTGCGTGAGACTCAGCATACAATATATCGAAGCTGCTGGGAAACACCTCGAGAAAATGTTTATATACATCACTGAAACATCTGCTAGACTAAGATAAAGCGTCATCAAAGATCATGCTTCTGTTTTTGCTGTTACAGTTTTTTTGTTTTATTAATAAATCGGCCATTTACCACTAAGGCAGTGTGAAACACTTTCATCATCATTCATCCCATCAATGGCGGGCCTACACTACTGTTAAAAAACTGCAACATATCACTACCCCTTCACAGCGAAGGCACTGCACTTTCCACCTCCAGGACTCAAGTCCGGCTAACCGGTTTCCCTGAATCCCTTCATAAATGTTACCTTGCTCACACTCCAACAGCACGTCAAGTCATAAAAAAATAAATTTGACTGCACTCACTCCATTCTATCACGCTCATTTACGCTTACTGGAAGTCTAAGCCCCTTGCACACACACTCTCCTTTACCCCCTCCCTCCAACCTTTCCTAGGATGATCCTTATCCTGTCTTTCTTCCACTACAGATTTATACGTTCTCCAAGTCATTCTATTTTGTTCTATCCTCTCTAAATGTCTGACCCATCTCATAAACCCCGCCTCCTCCACCTCCTAATCTCCAAGCTACGGATTCTCTGCATTATATTCACAGTGCACATTGCCCTCAGACACAACATCTCCACTGCCTCCAGTCTTCTCCTTGTTGCAACATTTACCACCCATGCTTCACACCCACATAAGATCGTTGGTACCAATATACTCTCAGAGTGCAATGGACAAGTGAAATAGCAGCATCAACACTCACAGCAAGAGGCATTCTTGAGCTTCCCCAGCACTCGGGCTTAATGTCCAAAGCTGGGGGTGATTCCAAAAGGATGCTGTAGTTCTTGCTGCCTTTGCACCTCATGACATTGTCACACCCTTCAACCCCAGTGTGGGCGGGGTTTGTGGCAGCCCAAGGTGTCTAGCTTCTGCAAACAGGGACAACTGTGAATCTATTCCTACCGTCTTGTCGTTCACAAATACTAGAAACAGAACCCCTGTGAAACCCCACTCGTCTCAGGCGCCCACTCTGACACCTCGCCACAAACCATGACTCGCTGTTGTCTTCCTGACAGGTACTCCCTGATCCATTGCAGTGTTTCCCTGGTATCCCTACCTGGTCCTCAAGTTTTCGTACTTATATCTTGTGTGGGACTGTCAAACGCCTTCTTAGAGTCCAAGAAAATGCAATCTACCCACCCCCCTCTCTCTCTCTTCTCTTACTGCTGTCACCCTGTGATAGAACTCCAGTAGGTTTGTGACACAGGATTTCCCGTCCCTGAAACTATGCTGGCTGTCGTTGATAAGCTCATTCCTTTCTAGGTGCTCCACCACTCTCCTCCTGATAATCTTTTCCATGACTTTGCATACTGTACATGTCAGTGACACTGGTCTGTAGTTTAATGCTTCGTGTCTGTATCCTTTTTAAAAACTTGTTACTATATTTGCTGTCTTCCATACTTCAGGTAGTCACCCTATTTCGATAGATGTGTTGAAAATTGTTAGTGGTACACAAAGTGCCTCTGCTCTCTCTGCCAGGACCCATGGAGAGATGTTTTCAGGCCCCATCGCCATTAATGTATCTAGCTCGCTTAGCAGCACTTCTTCCTCGGTTGTATTTATTGTGTCCAACACTAGATGATGTACCCTACCTCTCCGTCTTTCTGAAGTCCCATCTGTCTCCTCTGTGAACTCTTCTTTGAATCTCATGTTGAGCTCCTCACATACTTCACGGTCGTTTCTTGTGATCTTCCCTCCATCCTTCCTCAGCCTGATTACCTGGTCCTTGATTGTTGTTCTTCTCCTGATGTGGCTGTACAACAGCTTCGGGTCAGATTTGGCTTTTGCTGGAAAGTCAATTTCGTATTGTTGTTGGGCCTCCCTTCTTACATGTGCATATTCATTTCTGGCTCTACGACTCCTCTCCTTATTCTCCTGGGTCCTTTGCCTTCTATACTTCTTCCATTTCCTAGCACACTTGGTTTTGGCCTGTACACCTTTGGTTGAACCAAGGGTTCATCCAGGCTTTCTCGTTATTTCTGTTACCCTTGGGTACAAACCTCTCCTCAGCTTCCTTGCATATCGTTGTCACATATTCCATCATCTCGTTTACTGACTTCTCTGCCAGTTCTCTGTCCCACTCAACCTCGTGCAGGAAATTCCTCATGCCTGTATAGTCCCCTCTCTTGTAGCTTGGTTACATTCGTAATGCTCTTCCTGCTTCCCTCTCCACTTGTAACTCTACTATATATTCGAAGCTCCGAACCACGTGATCACTGGCCCCGAGGGGGTCTTTCATATGCGATGTCCTCAATATCTGCACTACTCAGGGTGCATAATAGGTCCGGTCTTGCTGGCTCATCCACTCTTACGTTTGGTCCATGAGGTTTTCCAGTACCATCTCCATCATATTAACCCTCCACGTTTCTGGGCCCCCATGTCGCTCCAGGTTCTCCCAGTCGATCGATTTCCTTGTGATTGAAGTCACTCATAATCAGCAGCTTTGCCCTGCTCGCATGAGCCCTTCTGGCCACTTAAGCCATTGTGTCAACCATCGCTCTATTGCTCTCATCATACTCTTGCCTTGGCCTCCTACTGTTCTGTGGTGGGTTATACATCACTGCAATTAACACTTTGGGACCTCCAGACTGAGGTGTTCCTATTATGTAGTCTCTTGCTTCTCCTCTGTCTCCTCTCTCCAGCTCCTCAAACTCTCATCGGCTATTGATAAGCAGTGCGACTCCTCTATCCCCCTCTGTTTCCTCTGTCTTTCCCCAGGATCTGATAAATGAATGATAACAGGAATGATAACAGATGTCATCTTTTCGATGTAAATATGGCATCTGTTATCATTCTTGCGAACCTGGTTTCTGTGAGAGCTATGATGTCCGGTGATGCCTCTTTGAATCTTTCGTGCCACTCCTCCCACTTATTCGTTATTCCATCAGCGTTTGTGTACCACACCTTCAGTTTCCTCTCCAACACCGTGTTCTGGGGGGGTCTGTGAGAGTGGGGGGACCTGTCAGTGTGTTGTAGCATTCTACAGCATAGTAGGGGGTGGATTGTGGTTTGTATTGGGATAGTGTGTTTGGTTATGGGGTTGCGGGGGTGGCTGTGTGTGTGCTTGTGCTTGTTGCTCTGCCCTGCTCTGGTTGTCCTCTGCTGAATTTGCCCTCGTCTCTTTTCCTAGCCCCTTTCGCTTCTGTGTCCTCTTCCTCAGCAACTGTCGTTCTGTTCTTGTTCTGTCTCGGTCTGTGTGTGTGTGTGTGTGTGTGTGTGTGTGTGTGTGTGTGTGTGTGTGTGTGTGTGTGTGTGTGTGTGTGTGTGTGTGTGTGTGTGTACTCACCTATTTGTGGTTGCAGGGGTCGATTCATAGCTCCTGGCCCCGCTTCTTCACTGAGTGCTACTGGGTTACAGGGGTCGAGTTGTGTGTGTGTGAACTAATTAATATTTGCATAAATAATTAATTCATTACAACTGTAATCGATATAAACATGTAATTAGTTCGTTACCATTGTAACTTGTTCAGCTATCAGGGATTTACGGCCCAGTCCCTGGACCCCTTACGTACTCCTGTAATCCTTTGACTACCACTCACAACATGGGTATGGTGTTACTACCACCCACACTATGGGTATGCTCTTACTACCATCCACACCATAGGTAGGGTTTGACTACCAACCACACCATGGGTATGGTGTGACCACCAACACCATATATATGGAGAGACTCTCACCCTCTCCATGGGTTTGGTATGCCCACCACCCACACCATGGGTATGGTGTGACTACCACCGACACCATGGGTGATTACCACCCACACCATATGTATGGAGTGACTGTCACCCACTCCAGGGTATGGTCTGACCACCACCCACACCATGGGTATGGTGTGACTACCACTCACACCATGAGTATGGTGTAACTAACACCCACACCATGGGTATGGTGTGACTACCACCCACGCCATGAGTATGGCGTAACTACCACCTACACCATGGGTATGGTGTGACTACCACCCACACCATGGGTATGGTGTGACTACCACCCACACCATGGGTATGGTGTGACTACCACCCACACCATGGGTATGGTGTGACTACCACCCACACTATGGGTATGGTGTGACTACCACCCACACCATGGGTGTGGGTGAAGGAATGGTGAAGAGGTTGGATTTGAGAAAGAGCTGCCCAGGATGGCCCAGTAGGATTGCTGCTATTTAGGATGATGAACAAGTTTCCTGGCAAGAGGTTCAGCTATGATGTAAATGCTGTCTTCTGTTTTCTTCCCTGGCGATGAGTCTTGCGTCACTGTAGTTTATTAAAAGGTTGTGGGAGTTTCAGTGTAAAACACAGTTGTTCCTCAAGTCGTTCATTCTGCTGGTGTACTGGTGTTCCGAAATACGTGTTTGGAGGTCTCAGGATGTTTCACTCTTGGATAATTGGTTGCAATCGTCGCAAGGAATTACGAATACCACGGCAGAGTATTGAACCTGGTGGTGTCCCTTACTGGTGATGTCTTTGATTGTGGTGGATGTAGAGGTAGATACTTGGAATGCGATATTGGAAAAGATGTTGGAGACGTGTTTTTCCCTGAGTTAGTGGGGAGGTCTATGTATCTTCTCTGGGCGGTATCATGTCTGGGTGAGATGTTATATTCACAGTGTCTGCAGTCTCTGATGAAGTGACTAGCATAATGAAGTTTGGAAAACACTTGTTCAGTAAAAAGGTATTCTTCCTCAAGGAATTCACTACTGCAGATTTGGAGGGCACGAAGGAAGGGGACTATGATTATGCCACAATTAATTTTGGTGAAGAAAATGGTGTTAGTTGGTCGGGTTTCAGAAGACTTTAAAACGAAGCTTTTACAACATAGCTGAACCTCTTGCCAGGAACGTCTTTATTGTTATCCTAAATAGCAAGAAACCTACTAGCCCATGCCGGGCAGGTCCTTCTCAAATCCAACTTCTCAGCGGTCAACTTCAACATTTCTCACCTGACCCTTCACGTTACTATGCTTCCTATATATACTAACATACATTCTGCTCAGGTAGATTTGTTTGTGGCTTGATAAATCCCACTGTGTGGGCGAAACATTGTTAGTAAAGGCTCTCATTATACAGCTTGCGTGTCACCTTTTCCATCGTGTCGGTATTGTCTTCCATTTATCTCTATATTATGTTAATTGCGTATTAGCATAATGTAACATAATATTACATAATAAAATATTGACATAATATGTCAAAACATAACATATCAAAACAGAATATAACTACTCTCCCTCTCAAGAAAAAATAGCAGTGTAAAACAGCAGGAAGCTTGGTGGTCAAGTTGGGTCATCGGGAGATAAAGTGTGCTGGGTCACCAGGTCAAGTGTGTTGGGTCACCAGGTCAAGTCTCCCTGGAATAGTTCTAACTCACTGTTTTTATTATCATTCAGACTGATGATATTTACGTGTGTAATTATTCATTCACAATAAACTCACAATAGTTTTGATATATGCTGTTACTACTATGAGATATAAGGCCACAATGTGACATAACCTAAGAGTTTGCGATCACTGTCAACCTCAGGGTTAGTTCTGAGTTACCAGACCCGGCCACCTAGAGGTCAGTGATTCATCTCTACGGTTCACTCACCCACTTACTCTATGAGGAGATCCTGAAGCGATACCTTTAAGTGCTTTAACGTTAAATATAACTGAGTCTTTCTCTTCTGAACATCGTCAATATGTAATGGTTGATGCATCTTACGGACAGAATATTACCCATGAAGTTTAGATTGCGAGAAGGCACATTTGTTACTATAGTAAAATAGTCAAAACACTTGGAATCGTTGGGGTCAGTTCCATAACTAATAAATGACTCTGCTCACATACTTAAATAAAGATGTGTGATGTTACTGTGAAGTCAGAATGTGTGAAGTCACTGAGTCTCAGTGATGTTTGATGTTGCTGCGAATCTAAGACAATGATACATGTCACCGTGAATCTTAGATAAGGATGTGATGTCACTATGTGTCTTAGACGAGGATGTATGACGTCATTTTTGTCTGAACAAAGGACACTGTATACAGAGCAAAGTTTCACGAAAAGCCATTGTGTCGCTCAAGATACACCTTAACTTAGCTTAGCATTGTTTATATAATAATAATAATAATAATAATAATAATAATAATAATAATAATAATAATAATAATAAACATACTATGTATAGAAAGCCTCTGTTTATACATGTCATTTCAGGCAACAACATCCATCTAGGTGAACAGGAGCAGCAGGTGTAAAGAAACATGTTCAAATGTTAAGGAAACTCTTCTTCACATGGGTCGCTCCCGGCAGGTGTGAAACATTGTTTCCTTACAGGTGAAACTACTAAGAATTATATTATATATTATATTTAATAATATATTATATAACAATTACTATTATATATTACATATATAATTATTATTATTATTTTCATTATTATTATTATTATTATTATTATTATAAATCGAAGTAGTAGTAGGCCAGTGGTTCGTCCAGCAGTCCGTCTGTGTCCCCTCAGATGTTCTTCCTTCCCCCATCCTACACTCAGCAATCCTACCTTCCCCAGGTCCAGGGGTCCATCTGTGTCCCCTCAGATGTTCTCCCTTCCCCCATCCTACACTCAGCAATCCTACCCTCCCCAGGTCCAGGAGTCCATCTGTGTCCCTTCAGATGTTCTCCCTTCCCCCATCCTACACTCAGCAATCCTACCTTCCCCAGGTCCAGGGGTCCATCTGTGTCCCCTCAGATGTTCTCCCTTCCCCCATCCTACACTCAGCAATCCTACCTTCCCCAGGTCCAGGGGTCCATCTGTGTCCCCTCAGATGATCTCTCTTCCCCCATCCTACACTTAGCAATCCTACCTTCCCCAGGTCCAGGGGTCCATCTGTGTCCCCTCAGATGATCTCCCTTCCCCCATCCTACACTTAGCAATCCTACCTTCCCCAGGTCCAGGGGTCCATCTGTGTCCCCTCAGATGATCTTCCTTCCATCCTACACTTAGCAATCCTACCTTCCCCAGGTCCAGGGGTCCATCTGTGTCCCCTCAGATGATCTCCCTTCCCCCATCCTACACTTAGCAATCCTACCTTCCCCAGGTCCAGGGGTCCATCTGTGTCCCCTCAGATGATCTCCCTTCCCCCATCCTACACTTAGCAATCCTACCTTCCCCAGGTCCAGGGGTCCATCTGTGTCCCCTCAGATGATCTCCCTTCCCCCATCCTACACTTAGCAATCCTACCTTCCCCAGGTCCAGGGGTCCATCTGTGTCCCCTCAGATGATCTCCCTTCCCCCATCCTACACTTAGCAATCCTACCTTCCCCAGGTCCAGGGGTCCATCTGTGTCCCCTCAGATGATCTCCCTTCCCCCATCCTACACTCAGCAATCCTACCTTCCCCAGGAGTCCATCTGTGTCCCCTCAGATATTCTTCCTTCCCCCATCCTACACTCAGCAATCCTACCTTCCCCAGGTCCGGGTCTCCATCTGTGTCCCCTCAGATGATCTCCCTTCCCCCATCCTACACTCAGCAATCCTACCTTCCCCAGGAGTCCATCTGTGTCCCCTCAGATATTCTTCCTTCCCCCATCCTACACTCAGCAATCCTACCTTCCCCAGGTCCAGGGGTCCATCTGTGTCCCCTCAGATGTTCTCCCTTCCCCCATCCTACACTCAGCAATCCTACCTTCCCCCGGAGTCCATCTGTGTCCCCTCAGATATTCTTCCTTCCCCCATCCTACACTCAGCAATCCTACCTTCCCCAGGTCCGGGTCTCCATCTGTGTCCCCTCAGATGATCTCCCTTCCCCCATCCCACACTCAGCAATCCTACCTTCCCCAGGAGTCCATCTGTGTCCCCTCAGATATTCTTCCTTCCCCCATCCTACACTCAGCAATCCTACCTTCCCCAGGTCCAGGGGTCCATCTGTGTCCCCTCAGATGTTCTCCCTTCCCCCATCCTACACTCAGCAATCCTACCTTCCCCCGGAGTCCATCTGTGTCCCCTCAGATATTCTTCCTTCCCCCATCCTACACTCAGCAATCCTACCTTCCCCAGGTCCAGGAGTCCATCTGTGTCCCCTCAGATGTTCTTCCTCCCCCATCCTACACTCAGCAATCCTACCTTCCCCAGGTCCAGGAGTCCATCTGTGTCCCCTCAGATGTTCTCTCTTCCCCCATCCTACACTCAGCAATCCTATCTTCCCCAGGTCCAGGGGTCCATCTGTGTCCCCTCAGATGATCTCCCTTCCCCCATCCTACACTCAGCAATCCAACCTTCCCCAGGTTCAGGAGTCCATCTGTGTCCCCTCAGATATTCTCCCTTCCCCTATCCTACACTCAGCAATCCTACCTTCCCCATGTCCAGGGGTCCATCTGTGTCCCCTCAGATGTTCTCCCTTCCCCATTCTACACTCAGCAATCCTACCTTCCCCTGGTCCAGGGGTCCATCTGTGTCCCCTCATATGTTCTCCCTTCCCCCATCCTACACTCAGCAATCCTACCTTCCCCAGGTCCATGCGTCCATCTGTCCGCCTTCCGATATTCTCCCTTCCCCATCCTACACTCAACAATCCTACCTTCCCCAGGTCCATGCGTCCAGGAGTCCATCTGTCCGCCTTCAGATATTCTCCTTTCCGCACTTCCCCAAGGTTTCCTCGACTTTCCCGGGTTCATGTGTCCAGGAATCCATCCGTGGGCCCCCGGATGTCTCCTCTTCCCATGAAGTTCCGGAAATTCTTTTCAATATTTTGATGTCTCACCTAGTCCCACCCCCCAGACATCAGCGGTCCCACTCCAGGTCCATGATTCCAGGTATTCACCCTTCATCACTTCGCTGAGGTCAGCAGTCCCACCCCAGGTCAGTGGTTCCAGGTATTCACCCTTCACCACTTCCCTGAGGTCAGCAGTCCCACCCTAGGTCCGTGGTTCCAGGTATTTACCCTTCACCACTTCTCTGAGGTCAGCAAGTCCCACCCAAGGTCAGTGGTTCCAAGTATTCACCCTTCACCACTTCCCTGAGGTCAGCAAGTCCCACCCCAGGTCCGTGGATCCAGGTATTCACCCTTCACCACTTCCCTGAGGTCAGCAAGTCCCACCCCAAGTCCGTGGATCCAGGTATTCACCCTTCACCACTTCCCTGAGGTCAGCAAGTCCCACCCCAGGTCCGTGGTTCCAGGTATACACCCTTCACCACTTCCCTGAGGTCAGCAAGTCCCACCCCAGGTCCGTGGATCAAGGTATTCACCCTTCACCACTTTCCTGAGGTCAGCAAGTCCCACCCCAGGTCCGTGGTTCCAGGTATACACCCTTCACCACTTCCCTGAGGTCAGCAAGTCCCACCCCAGGTCCGTGGATCCAGGTATTCACCCTTCACCACTTCCCTGAGGTCAGCAAGTCCCACCCCAGGTCCGTGGTTCCAGGTATACACCCTTCACCACTTCCCTGAGGTCAGCAAGTCCCACCCCAGGTCAATGGTTCCAGGTATACACCCTTCACCACTTCCCTGAGGTCAGCAAGTCCCACCCCAGGTCCGTGGTTCCAGGTATACACCCTTCACCACTTCCCTGAGGTCAGCAAGTCCCACCCCAAGTCCGTGGATCCAGGTATTCACCCTTCACCACTTCCCTGAGGTCAGCAAGTCCCACCCCAGGTCCGTGGTTCCAGGTATACACCCTTCACCACTTCCCTGAGGTCAGCAAGTCCCACCCCAGGTCCGTGGATCAAGGTATTCACCCTTCACCACTTTCCTGAGGTCAGCAAGTCCAACCCCAGGTCCGTAATTCCAGGTATACACCCTTCACCACTTCCCTGAGGTCAGCAAGTCCCACCCCAGGTCCGTGGATCCAGGTATTCACCCTTCACCACTTCCCTGAGGTCAGCAAGTCCCACCCCAGGTCCGTGGTTCCAGGTATACACCCTTCACCACTTCCCTGAGGTCAGCAAGTCCCACCCCAGGTCAATGGTTCCAGGTATACACCCTTCACCACTTCCCTGAGGTCAGCAAGTCCCACCCCAGGTCAGTGGTTCCAGGTATTCACCCTTCACCACTTCCCTGAGGTCAGCAAGTCCCACCCCAGGTCCGTGGTTCCAGGTATTCACCCTTCACCACTTCCCTGAGGTCAGCAAGTCCCACCCCAGGTCCGTGGTTCCAGGTATTCACCCTTCACCACTTCCCTGAGGTCAGCAGTTTTGGCCACCCTTGAGGCACTGTCCATATGTGATATTACTACACAAGTGTATTAATATCAGTATACAGAGGAAGATGTTATTACAGAGGAGGACACGCAGATAATCTGCGCTCTGTAATAACATCCTCCTGGACAGACTCGATCGTCGACTACCTGAGACAAGAGAGATCTCTATCCCAGTTCGTCCACCAAGAACTGGTTACTCAGTAAAAATTTTGAACATATATTTATATTTAACATTTTACCTATATGTCAGTTATTAACTTTTTCATTAATTTAATTGTGTAAGTGTATTTGTGAACGTTTTTATGTGCGACTATTAGTGTCGGTGTGTGAACATTTGTGTTCACTGCATGATAACTGAAATTAATTGTTTTCAGTTATCTTTTTGCCCTCGTTATTTATCTTTATTTTCACAGTACGCTAAGGTTCACAAGCGGGCACTCTTCTATACACTCAATTCTGTATTTCCACATACACATCCTACACTCACACACAACACATACAGACGCACGAATAAAGCAACACACACAAAAAATCCTCTGTATCAAACATACACATACATCTATTCAACAGTGCATTTATAATCCTCTCTTTTCAGTTTTCCTAGTATGTAAACACAAATACACAGGCACCCACACCTTACACTTTTAACCTCTACGCTACACACACACACACAAACACACACATGTACACATCAATATGTAAATAACGTGTGCAAACACTGACACTCCTTCAGGAGAGAGTGACGGGTCACCATCTGGAGAAGACTCATGTCAACACAGACACCAAATGTAAGTTAATCAAACTCTCAAAGTTCGACACAAAACTAATTATATTAATTGAGCTCCATCACACAAAACTCTTAAGACCGACACAAGTATCTGGATGTACAACTCACTAGCACACTACACTGAGTTTACACAGTCAGTATATATCGTCTCATCAAAGACTTCACACAGTACAGTGATACAAAGACTCAGTCTTATAACACTAACATAGTCTACAGTGTTGGACAAATTCATTCACATCTTAGACTGCAGAAGCAACCTTCACCCTCACACTGAGTGCTAACACTAAACACTCTAAAGTTAAAATATATTGATCATATCATAAACTTTCCATTAAGGAAATTGTTTTCAATGTAAACATATTTGTGAAAAATGTCATTATTCAGGAGCATATTACAATTGATGTTTCAAAAGATCCCTTAACGGGTGAACAGAAGTGTGAGTCTCTGTTTATAACCGTCAAATGTTTGCGTACTGTTGAAACTACTGAAGCAGTGATGTAGAATAATATTATCTGAGTTTTAATTATATCTATTAGTTAATAAACATCGGTCTTTACAAGTCTAGCTTTGTGTCACACTTTGCTTCTAATACACTTCAACAGCAGCCAGACACAGTTTTAGAATTGTAAAAAAAAATTTAAGCAATATGAATAGTAGATGTTTGTGTATTTTCTGTTGAGTATACCAGGAAAAGTGTTTATCAGAACTGTGATTTACAAGTGATGCGAAAGACAAAGTTTAAGTAATGAAGAACAGAGACTAAAAAGGGAAGGTGATGTATGGATCAACATAATTTACCACAAGTTAAACAGCAAGAAATGCATTGTTGCAAAATATATTTTTGTTGAAAGTTTTGTAAAGACAGCACAGCAACATATAAGTTCATAAAACAGCAGTATACCAGACAAACATTGACTCGAATTTGCCAGGTTGAAGGATAGGCTGATAAAATGTTTTTTGTCAGATCGAGACTACTATGATAGTTGTATTCCTGGAGAGATATTATTTTTGTGAGTTATATGTTGTGTTATTTGTAGTAATATCATATAGAGGAGATAATTGTGGATGAGAGTGGGATATGGAGTCCGAGAATTGTTAAGTGAATGTTTTGGGAATTTTGAGTCAACATAATTGTTCTGGAAGTCATGAATGACAATATAGGAGAAACTATCGTCGAAGATGTCTTAGGAAAATACAACATAATACAACACTACATCATACAAGAATGGCAACTTGGAAGAAAATTAAAGTGACAAGTAAGAACAGTTCAGTGACCAAAAAAAGCACCGTAAACCACAGAGACAGTAACAAAAAAAAAAAAAAAAACGATATTCAAACACGTAAGAACAGCACAGCAACATAGAAGAGTAAAGGAATATAATGAAACAATACAATAATACACAAGTACAATAACTTTAAAAAACGTGGTTACACAAGGCAATACTGTAAAATGACAAAATAGTACAGTAATACATAAAAACAATACATTAACTCGGAGAGCAATACAACAACACACGAGAACTGTACCGTAAAACACAATACAGTAACATACAACACAACAGCAACACTCAAGTATCATACTACAACATTTAATAACAATACAGTAAAACAGTGGAACAGAAGGTTAACATACTAGTAAATTAAAGATGAATATACGAGACATTAAGACCTTCCAGCCAAGTTATTACTTGGTCGCTGAAATTTCTTTTGTCAGGAGATCGAGTCCCTGAGTTTGAAGATTCTATTTTCTTCACCCAGAGTTTTATTGTTTTATTTGAGTGTGTGAGTGTTTGGTTACCAATGTTTTCTCATAATACAGAAGATGTCAGAGAAGTGAAGATGAGAAAAAAGTGACAGAGACGTATTTAATATTTTTTGCTCGCACCTCTTTACCTTTGGAAAGATAATTTGCAGCGTCTACTTTGCTTTATCTAATACAAGTATTGATGTTTGCCTTCCATAATTAAGTGTTGTAGAGGTGAACGTATTTATCAGGTCGAAATACCATTTGTGGTAGAGCATGAAGTTGTCATTGTGTCAGGTCAGGTGTTGTAATAAAGTTGGTAGAATTACCGACAATATGTAAAGTAAAAGGACTTTATATACCCTCTGTGTCCATGTATTGTTTGTAATGGCTTGATAAAGCTCCTGGAGAGCGAAACGTTGCCACAATAAATGTCACATTAGTTGCACTTGTGTCCTTTTACTTTACAGGTCAGGTGTTGTCGTAGTGACATGTTGTGGAATCATTCTCTCATATATCAAATAACATCAGTACCGGAGGATGTAAAACGGCCGATCACTAAAGCAGATTAAAAACTATAATTCACATTCACTGAACAATGTGTCAAGTTTAATAGGTAAACCTGAAGGAAGGATTTACTAGGACTGTATGAATTATATTTAGGTACTTATATTAAGAGGTTGCCGGATTTTTTCTTTATTGTTTCTTCTTCGTCCAATTGTTATAAATTATTTCTCTCGTAACTCAAGAACGCCTCATACAATCGACTTCCAACTTTCAATGTTTTTGTACGATAACGAGAAGCATATTCATGGAACAATTGGCATGTTAACATGTCCTATGACCAAAATTATTGAAATCATTAACATCATCCTGGAATGACTGAAATATCTTTCAAAACACTGAGTAGCTAAGCTTCAAACCTTCACAAAAACTGCCACATAATTCGATGACGTTGGACACCGATATGTAAGTGTATCGTTGCGGCTTTGACCGTTTATATAAAAAGTAGTGTGGAATTTAATTATCCTAATGCAACACACACACACACACACACACACACACACAGTTTTAAGAAGAGGTATGATACAGCTCAGGAAGCAGAGAGAGAGAGGACTTAGTAGCGATCAGTGAAGAGGCAGGGCCAGGAGCTGAGTCTCGACCCCTGCAACCACAATTAGGTGAGTACACACACACACACACACACACACACACACACACACTCACACACACACACACACTCACACACACACACACACTCACACACACGGGGAGTATTAATCATCCGGGGTTCATCCTGAGTACTTCAGTATTGATAAGTAAGATACTTGTCTAACTGTCAGGTATCTTTTTTACGACACATTTCTCCTACACAAGATCATTGATGCTGCCTCCTCTGTATTACACAGAAGTCTACCAGCACTGTCTTCTTGCACATCTATTGTCATGTGAGGTAGATATATTTCGGAATAAAGATACTTTTCAGTATTGAATCCCATTATAGTACTCATAATTAAGTATTATCCAGGGGTTTAATTGTTTACTACGACAATGTTTATCTTCCGTCCAGCTGATCAAGAGTTTCTTCAGTGTTCTGTTAGTACAATTATTGTAATTCTACTTTACATTTGAAGTATTTTGCTGCCTCTAACCTGTCTCCTGCTCTTGTAAATACTTGTTTCAATCATCATATATGTCACTAGTTCCAGCAGTGTCTGGCATTTCTGTCTTTCCAGCGCTGCCACTGTTTTCCAGCTGTTAATTATTATAGTCTTCTCTTCGCTCCACCTAGTATAATTTGAAGATTTTTAGAAGTTCCCAATAGTGTAATTTCAGTTGTGTAAGTCCAGTAGTGTAAGTACGACGGTGTAAGTCCAGTAGTGTAAGTACGATGGTGTAAGTCCAGTAGTGTAAGTACGATGGTGTAAGTCCAGTAGTGTAAGTACGATGGTGTAAGTCCAGGAACGGGGACAGGATAGATTTTCCGTCTTACTGAGCTAACAATTCAGTCTTGTGTACAACGGTAGTGGTAAGTCCTGAGATCTTTGTGAATACATCTGAAAAAGTATTTACTAAGGCATTTACTTGAGACTATTGTTTACTAGATAGTTCACTGTTGATGGTGATGTTTGAGTTATTCGTTGGAGAATTAACAGTTAAGATATAAAGTAGTTCCTTCGATTCTGTGCGAGACTCATCATCTATAATACAAACTTTACATTCACAAGAATCATGACTTGTAACTAAGGTGTAAGACATAGTATCTTCATCAGAGGAGTTTAAGCAAAGACTGACTTTTCTACGGTGGTAGTTTCAAAATATTGACATGATAAATTATCTTACCCTTGACATCCAAGAGATAATCTACCTTATTACAGACCTTCACTACTTCATACAGTCCGTACCAAGAAATTAACAATTTCCTTTTAGAGTTCTTTTGTTCAAAAGAAGTCTTGTATGTTTCCATGGACATATACAGGTTCTTGACAATAAAATCAGCGGTTTCTTCTAATCTTTCTCTCAGGTTTAATATCTTTGGACCACAGTTCATTTAATATAAATAGAGGTTCTCGAGCCTACCTCCCATACAGCAGTTCGAAAAGGGAATATCCAAGGGAATCATGTGGAATCTCAGGCATTGCAAAGACATCATATGGCAGAGGTCTATGTCAGTCAGTTGGTTTAAGAATACAAAGTTTATTTAATATTGACTTTAGGATGGCATGTTGTTGCTCCACACTCCCGTTATAAATTGGATGGTAAGATGTAGTGTAAAAGAGGTTAAACACCCACAAGTTGATAAACTTGATCCATTAATTCAGAAGTAAATTGTGTTTCTTGATCAGAAAGAATTTCTCTGGGTATATCTACCTGTGAAAAAATGGATAATAATGCTTCTGCAACTTCTTTTGACGTAATGGATTTCAAGGATACCGCCTCTGGGAAGCTGGACGCTTAGTCAAGATATATTTATGACCTGATGAACGAGGAGTGACAGGACCAACAATATTCACTGCAACTCTAGCAAATGCTACTGAGAAAATTGGCATTTTTACCCCAGGGACTCTTAGTTCTTCCCTTTTGTGAGGAAAGTTGACATATGTGACACCAAAAACAATACTTATAGATGTCCGATGACATCCCAAGACAGAAGTACTAGTTCTTTATCTTCTCATAAGTCTTCCTATGTGAAAAATGGCCAGGGACTGGCAGATCATGAGAAATCTTCAAAATAGTCTCACAAAAATTTTTAGGAGTTAACAACAGATTTTTTCCCACGTAATTAGGATTGTTTGCTGACGCTGTATTCTTGAATAGAAGATTATCTTTATATACAAATTTATAAGAAAATTTCTTTTTTTGAATCACTTTGTCTGTTAACGCTAACTTCCGAGTTTCCTCTATGGAAGGACAAGTCTTTTGAAGACCCTCTAAATCTATGTGAGAAAGCTCAGTAGATTTTCCTTTGGAAAAAAACAGCGGCTGTATAGGTTTTACCTTAGACTGTGCTCTGGTAAGGACGTTAACGTTAAGTATTAGGATTGAAGAAATAACATTGTGTGCCACACCATTCAAGGTATAATATATGTTAACATTTAAACATCTCAATTCATTACATCACAGTATTAATTTTACATTCTAACTGACATTCACACATCACAAAACATTAGAGCATAACATAGTATGTTAGACAGAGTCGTACTGTCCAGTGTGCACCAGCGACCATCTTAATTATTTTTGTCAAAGTATCGAATATCCCCAGCTGATAGTTTTTATTTTCATCCCATAACGTTTATAGTGTGTGTGTGTGTGTGTGTGTGTGTGTGTGTGTGTGTGTGTGTGTGTGTGTGTGTGTGTGTGTGTGTGTGTGTGTGTGTGTGTGTGCGGAGCTAATGTTTTATTATTGTTTAGAAGAGGTGAGGGAAGTGAAAATATAAGAAGAGAGAGAAACTTGTTAAATTGTTTAATAATAATTTCTAGCTAAACTTTATCTTCCATAAGATAATTCATAATAGTATCTTCTTTACCTGACCCACAAGTGTCTAAAACTAATAACTTTTCACACTTTTCACAATGGTTGTCTTGAAAATCCCGGAAACCAACATTCTCCATCAGAATATTGAAATATATAAAGTTCCTGAATTCCCGAACATTTAAGAAGAATTATTTTTTTTATGCCTCCAAGTTTTCAATTTTATTTTGAAAAGACAAACGTAATTTTAACAACCGTGAGGGAGAGTGTATATATGAATGGGTACAAATTTGTGTACATATGTGTGTGTGTGTGTGGCATAGGTGGACTTCTGTGTGTGTGTGTGTGTGTGTGTGTGTGTGTGTGTGTGTGTGTGTGTGTGTGAGTGTGTGTGTGTGTGTGTGTGTGTGTGTGTGTGTGTGTGTGTGTGTGTATGCGATTACATGCACATTAGTGTAAGAGGCGATGAGTGTTTTACACGTGTTTGTGCGCGCGCACGTGCATAGTTCTGTATTTGTGTATATGATGGTGAATCAAGAAGCTGTGTTTGTGAAAATGCGAAAATGAGCGTAAAAGTAAGTGTTTGTGTGTAAGTAAGTTTGTTTAGGTACAGGTACACGTAAAAACAGTTACACAAATTATTATACATAGTAATATATGTGTAAATTACCAAGGATAACCCAAAAAAAAGTCAGATAAAGTCCCTTATTTCTATTGTGTCTCGCAAATACATTAGACAAATAACCAAATAAAACTAAAAAGTTCAACACTTATTACAGTTCTGGTGGAGGTGAACAAACATATTAACACACAAACACTCATCAACACACAATGAAACATTCACAAACACACTTAAACTGATGATTAAGTACAGAAACTTATTTTTAATGCAGATGAATCGTATAATATAAATAGAACTCCCAAATTTTCACTAAGTAGCCAGGCCTTGGTGGCCGAACTGGACGGTAGCTTGGCTGCGTCTGGCTGACCTACGGTCTAGACTGTCTTGGTGGGTATGATTACAGGACGCAGATTTCTGTGTGTCCCCTCCTGTAATTCCCCCCACCTGGACAGTCTCTACCGTAGACCAGCTAGACAAGGCCTCGTTCTCATCTGGCTAGATCACGGAGGGATACATAACCTGGGGAAGGCTGAGGCTGGAAGATATCCTAAGGGAAGTGAGGAAGAGGAGACATCCGGGGGCCCACGGATGGATTCCTGGACACATGGACCTGGGAAAGGCGAGGATACCTTGGGAAAGTGGGGAAGGGAGAATATCTGAAGGCGGACAGATGGACTCCTGGACACATGGACCTAGGAAAGAAGAGGATACTGGTTGTTGAGGCAAACCTTGGGGAAGTGAGGAAAGGAGAATATCTGAGGGGACACAGATGGACTCCTGGGCACATGGACCTGGGAAAGAGGGGGATGCTGGCTGCAGAGGCAGATCTTGGGGAAGTGAGGAAAGGAGAATATCTGAGGGGACACAGATGGACTCCTGGACACATGGACCTGGGAAAGAGGGGGATGCTGGTTGCAGAGGCAGACCTTGGGGAAGTGAGGAAAGGAGAATATCTAAGGGGACACAGATGGACTCCTGGACACATGAACCTGGGAAAGGCGAAGATACCTTGGGGAAGTGGGAAAGGGAGAATATTTGATGGCGGACAGATGGACTCCTGGACACATGGACCTGGGAAAGACGAGGATACTGGTTGTTGAGGCAGACCTTGGGGAAGTGAGGAAAGGAGAATATCTGAGGGGACACAGATGGACTCCTGGACACATGAACCTGGGAAAGGCGGGGATACCCTGGGGAAGTGGGAAAGGGAGAATATCTGAAGGCGGACAGATGGACTCCTGGACACATGGACCTGGGAAAGACAATGATACTGGTTGTTGAGGCAGACCTTGGGGAAGTGAGGAGAGGAGAATATCTGAGGGGACATAGATGGACTCCTGGACACATGAGCCTGGAAAAGGCGAGGATACCCTGGGGAAGTGGGAAAGGGAGAATATCTGAAGGTGGACAGATGGACTCCTGGACACATGGACCTGGGAAAGACGAGGATACTGGTTATTGAGGTAGACCTTGGGGAAGTGAAGAAAGGAGAATATCTGAGGGGACACAGATGGACTCCTTGACTCATGGACCTGGAAAAGACGAGGATACTGGTTGTTGAGGCAAACCTTGGGGAAGTGAGGAAAGGAGAATATCTGAGGGGACACAGATGGACTTCTGGACACATGAACCTGGGAAAGGCGAAGATACCTTGGGGAAGTGGGAAAGGAGAATATCTGAAGGCGGACAGATAGACTCCTGGACACATGGACCTGGGAAAGACGAGGATACTGGTTGTTGAGGCAGACCTTGGAGAAGTGAGGAAAGGAGAATATCTGAGGGGACACAGATGGACTCCTGGATACATGAGCCTGGGAAAGGCGAGGATACCCTGGGGAAGTGGGAAAGGGAGAATATCTGAAGGCGGACAGATGGACTCCTGGACACATGGACCTGGGAAAGACGAGGATACTGGTTATTGAGGTAGACCCTGGGGAAGTGAGGAAAGGAGAATATCTGAGGGGACACAGATGGACTCCTGGACACATGGACCTGGAAAAGACGAGGATACTGGTTGTTGAGGCAAACCTTGGGGAAGTGAGGAAAGGAGAATATCTGAGGGGACACAGATGGACTTCTGGACACATAGACCTGGGAAAGAGGGGGAAGTGAGGAAAAGAGAATATCTGAGGGGACACAAATGAACTCCTGGACACTTGGACCTGGGGAAAACTTCAAAAAAACAGTAAGTGGGTGGGTGGACCTTAAAGACGAACCACTGGCCTCCACGTGGCAAGGTCTGGTAACTCAGAAATAACTCTGAGGCTGACAGTGGTCGCAAATATCGATTTCTTATAAACTGACATGTGATTATTTTACATTTTGGGAGGCATTAAATTTACCTGAAACAAGGAAGCAGATTTTTACCAATTTTCTGATAACAGATGGATGTTCTCTCATACACGACACTCCATGCTTTGGGCTCGACCTGGTTTGTCAGAATATTAAAACATATAATTTCAAGGAATCAGTATAAGGTCAGATCTTTGGTAGTGTCCTATAAGTAAACAGAAGGACTTTATTTTCTTCTCACATCATCTTATATCTTCTCACATTTTCTTTTCACATCTGTGTGTTTCTAATTATAGTTAATTTTTCTAGTGTTGCCTTTCCACTTGTCAACAACTACAAGGTGACCACAGCTTGACTAAGATAACATTATGATTGTCATCGAAGATGACAATAATGAACAGACCCACTCGATGGTTTAAGAAAAATGGGATATGAAAATATGAGAGACCTATGAGTAACCATGTAGAAATAATGTGAAGGACCCTTGAGTAAAAATTTAGCAAGTTTGTGTTAACCCATCAATTACTTGATCTAAGACAAGTTTTTCTTAAGCCAGCAACTAATTGAAGATGAGTTTTTCTTTTAAAATTCAAGATGGCTGGAAAACTTTCTTGATTTTATATTCACATCCTCTTTCACCTGTTCTTAGTAACCTATACATGGATTTTTTTGAAACAAGGTTGCTTAACACAATCCTCCCTAATAGAGCTAAATGGTTCAGATATGTTGATGATATTTTGTGTCTTATGCCCAAAAATGTAGATATACACCATTTTCTTGGAAAATTAAATAGCTTAGCCCATTCTATAAACTTTACTGTTGAGTTTGAAGAAAATAACTCATTGCCTTTTCTAGATGTTTTAATTATTAAGGGTAATAATGAATTCAAATTTAAAATTTACAGAAAACCTACAAATAACTGTTCCTATGTCCACTATTATTCCTCGCATCAAGATAGAGTCAAACTGTCTGTTTTCTCATCAATGTTTTTGAGAGCTTTACGAATTTGTAGTCCTGAGTTCATAGATGAGGAAATATCCAAAATTTATGAAATAGGTAATGATTTAAAATACCCAAGAAATGTAATTGATAAATCTTTTAAAGTTGCTAGAAACACTTTTTATAATCCAAAAAGGGGCAACCAGCCTTATTCAACTAAACATATGTTGGTTCTCCCTTACCATGAAAACTTGGTTGATATGCCTTCTCTTCTTAAGACTTTTAATATTAAAGTTGTATTCAAAAATCTTGATACAGTAAAAAAATTTTTGATAAAGAATTCCCCCCAAAATGCTGATGGATGTGTCTATAAGATTCCTTGTAAAATTTGCGATAAAGTTTATTACGGTCAAACTGGTAAAAATCTCGAACTAAGATTAAAACAACATAAATATAGCATTAGAACTGGACAAGATTCCAATGCTCTATTTATTCATGTAAGAGATTTTAACCATCCAATTGATTTTCAAAAAGTTGAGAAAGTAGTATCAAGCAAGTCCATGGTCGACAGGAATATAATTGAATCTTGTTTCATAAAAAGCAGTTTTGACAATAATATGAATATTTCCTTTGGTTTATATAAATTAGATCCATTTATAATTAATAGAATTTGGGAAGAATTTAATAATACACTGGACAAATAATTTTTAAATTTTCTTGGGTAGAATAGCTTGGGGGTGAGTTGTGCAAAGGACCTATCCAAGTTGGCTCGCCGCGCGTCACGTGTTTAACCGTTGTGGGATCTGATAGTGAGGTGCTGGCCGGACCCCTTATATAGCTTCCTTGGATGCTTCACTTTCATAGTTCCTTGATAATGTGAGTAGTCACGAAAGCGCTTGGAATTTCTCTATTCTTTCAGAGTGGTTGTTTTGCATATATATATATATATATATATATATATATATATATATATATATATATATATATATATATATATATATATATATATATATATGTGTGTGTGTGTGTGAATATTTATGTGTGTGTGTGTGTGTGTGTGTGTGTGGTCATAGGTGTGGTCATAGTGAGATGTCATAGTGAGTTGTGGTCATAGGTGTGGTCATAGTGAGATGTCATAGTGAGGTGTGGTCATAGGTGTGGTCATACTGAGGTATGGTCATACTGAGGTATGGTCATACTGAGGTGTGGTCATACTGAGGTGTGGTCATAGTGAGGTGTGGTCATAGTCAGGTGTGGTTATAGTCAGGTTTAGTCATAATCAGGTGTAGTCATAGTCAGGTGTGGTTATAGTCAGGTGTGATTATAGTGAGGTGTGGTCATCGTGAGGTGTGGTCATAGTGAGGTGTGGTCATAGTGAGGTGTGGTCATAGTGAGGTGTGGTTATAATCAGGTGTGGTTATAGTCACGTGTGGTCATAGTCAGGTTTAGTCATAGTCAGGTGTAGTCATAGTCAGGTGTGGTTATAGTCAGGTGTGATTATAGTCAGGTGTGGTTATAGTCAGGTGTGATTATAGTCAGGTGTGATTATAGTCAGGTGTGGTCATAGTGAGGTGTGGTCATAGTCAGGTGTGGTTATAGTCAGGTGTGGTTATAGTCAGGTGTGGTCATAGTCAGGTTTAGTCATAGTCAGGTGTTGCCATACTGAGGTGTGGTCATAGTGAGGTGTGGTCATAGTGAGGTGTGGTCATAGTGAGGTGTGGTCATAGTCAGGTGTTGTCATACTGAGGTGCGGTCATAGTCAGGTGTGGTCATAGTCAGGTGTGGCCATAGTCAGGTGTGGTTATAGTCAGGTGTGGTGATAGTCATAGTCAGGTGTGGTGATAGTCATAGTCAGGTGTGGTCACAGGTGTGGTCATAGTCAGGTGTGGTCATAGTCAGGTGTGGTCATAGTCAGGTGTGATCATAGTCAGGTGTTGTCATAGTCAGGTGTTGTCATAGTCAGGTGTGGTTAGTAGTGTACCGTAACTCGCTATGGTGCGCCCCCCTCAAAAAAAATTACCCTAATGAAATATCAGCCTCTCATTCCATGACACATTTCCCCTCAAGTTATATCTCGCTATGTCGTGGACCCTCAGGTTATATCTCACTATGTCGTGGACCCTTAGGTTATATCTGGCTATGTCGTGGACCCTCCAGTTATATCTCACTATGTCGTGGACCCTCAGGTTATATCTGGCTATGTCGTGGACCCTCAAGTTATATCTCACTATGTCGTGGACCCTCTGGTTATATCTCACTATGTCGTGGACCCTCAAGTTATATCTGGCTATGTCGTGGACCCTTCAAGTTATATCTCACTATGTTACGGACCCTCAGGATATATCTCACTATGTCGTGGACCCTCAAGTTATATCTGGCTATGTCGTTGACTCCCAGGTTATATCTCACTATGTCGTGGACCCTTCAAGTTATATCTCACTATGTTACGGACCCTCAGGATATATCTCACTATGTCGTGGACCCTCAGGATATATCTCACTATGTCGTGGACCCTCAGGATATATCTAGCTATGTCGTGGACCCTCAGGATATATCTCACTATGTCCTAGACCCTCAGGTTATGTCTCACTATGTCGTGGACCCTCAGGTTATATCTGGCTATGTCGTGGACCCTCAAGTTATATCTGGCTATGTCGTGGACCCTCAGGTTATATCTGGCTATGTCGCGGGCCCTCAAGTTATATCTCACTATGTCGTGGACCCTCAGGTTATATCTGGGTATGTCGTGGACCCTCAAGTTATATCTCAATATGTCGTGGACCCTCAGGTTATATCTGGCTATGTCGTGGACCCTCAAGTTATATCTCACTATGTCGTGAACCCTCAGGATATATCTCACTATGTCGTGGACCCTCAGGATATATCTAGCTATGTCGTGGATCCTCAGGATATATCTCACTATGTCGTGGATCCTCAGGATATATCTCACTATGTCGTGGACCCTCAAGTTATATCTCACTATGTCGTGGACCCTCAGGATATATGTAGCTATGTCGTGGACCCTCAGGATATGTCTCTCTATGTCGTCGATCGTCAGGATATATCTCGCTATGTCGTGGATCCTCCGATCACGCTATGCGCACGAGCTTCAATTCCTCGGATCATGACTACATCATCAAGATTTATTTTTATTTTCTCAAAGTTATATTTAGTTACTTAAATTTTGGCAAAGTGGCTCAGAACTGTATAGGTCCGTTTCCTAGTATCAAGGTTTTTAAATATGAAAATAGTCCTATTTCCTCGGATCAAAACTGCGTCATCAGGATTTTGTTTTATATTTTCTCAAGAGTCGAGTAACTGAAATGTGGCGTTTGTTGTCCCTAGAGTTTATTACTCTAGTTAACATTATATGTTAAGTTCTTATCTGTCATGTACATAAGGTAGCTCCTGAGGTCCCAAAGTTGATCCCTCAAGGTGATAAGCTACAGCTCTTGGTCTCATAGTTTAACAAAGGTAAGCTCCTGGACCCAACGGGGTAAAATTATCTAGGATAACCCTACCCAAAGGAGTAACAAGTGTTAGAGTTCCTGACCCTTTATGAGAAAAGCTACAGCTCTGGGTCCAGCATTTTAGAGGTGTGCACTATCAAACAATGGGTAAATAATCAATAGCGCTTTTACTATTTTATTCATTAATCTCTTATTAGTAAAAAACATAAAATACAGTATATACATTATACAAATGTTCTTTAAGAATATATAAGTGAGTGTAACCAGCGTTTATTCTTACTCCCGCTGCTCTTGTTTTTTCTATAACATTTAAAACGCTGGGCGTTTTGCATACTGTCGTCAGAGTCGACCGATGGTGACACCATATTGAATGATGTGGGGGGGAGGGGGAGGTGATGGTGTTACAGCACAATACTTTATGATGGTAATGTTGAGAGCAAGTGATGGTGATGCAGCACAATACTTTATGAAGGTAATGTTGAGAGCAAGTGATGGTGATGCAGCACAATACTTTATGAAGGTAATGGTGATGGTGTTACAGCACAATACTTTATGAAGGTAATGTTGAGAGTAAGTGATGGTGATGCAGCACAATACTTTATGAAGGTAATGTTGAGAGCAAGTAATGCAGCACAATGAAGGTAATGTTGAGAGTAAGATGGTGATGCAGCACAATACTTTATGAAGGTAATGTGGAGAGTAAGTGATGGTGATGCAGCACAATACTTTATGAAGGTAATGTTGAGAGCAAGTGATGGTGATGCAGCACAATACTTTATGAAGGTAATGTTGAGAGTAAGTGATGGTGATGCAGCACAATACTTTATGAAGGTAATGTTGAGAGTAAGTGATGGTGATGCAGCACAATACTTTATGAAGGTAATGTTGAGAGTAAGTGATGGTGATGCAGCACAATACTTTATGAAGGTAATGTTGAGAGTAAGTGATGGTGATGCAGCACAATACTTTATGAAGGTAATGTTGAGAGCAAGTGATGGTGATGCAGCACAATACTTTATGAAGGTAATGTTGAGAGTAAGTGATGGTGATGCAGCACAATACTTTATGAAGGTAATGTTGAGAGTAAGTGATGGTGATGCAGCACAATACTTTATGAAGGTAATGTTGAGAGCAAGTGATGGTGATGCAGCACAATACTTTATGAAGGTAATGTTGAGAGCAAGTGATGGTGATGCAGCACAATACTTTATGAAGGTAATGTTGAGAGTAAGTGATGGTGATGCAGCACAATACTTTATGAAGGTAATGTTGAGAGTAAGTGATGGTGATGCAGCACAATACTTTATGAAGGTAATGTTGAGAGTAAGTGATGGTGATGCAGCACAATACTTTATGAAGGTAATGTTGAGAGTAAGTGATGGTGATGCAGCACAATACTTTATGAAGGTAATGTTGAGAGTAAGTGATGGTGATGCAGCACAATACTTTATGAAGGTAATGTTGAGAGCAAGTGATGGTGATGCAGCACAATACTTTATGAAGGTAATGTTGAGAGTAAGTGATGGTGATGCAGCACAATACTTTATGAAGGTAATGTTGAGAGCAAGTGATGGTGATGCAGCACAATACTTTACGAAAGTAATGTTGAGAGCAAGTGATGGTGTTACAGCGTGCTGGTCTATACAGGTGTGGGTGCTGGTCTCTACAGGTGTGGATGCTGGTCTCTAAAGGTGTGCGTGCTGGTCTCTACAGGTGTGGGTACTGGTCTCTACAGGTGTGGATGCTGGTCTCAACAGGTGTGGATGCTGGTCTCTACAGGTGTGGGTGCTGGTTTCTACAGGTGTGGGTTCTGGTCTCTACAGGTGTGGGTGCTGGTCTCTACAGGCGTGGGTGCTGGTCTCTCTACAGGCGTGGGTGCTGGTCTCTCTACAGGTGTGGGTGCTGGTCTCTCTACAGGTGTGGGTGCTGGTCTCTCTACAGGTGTGGGTGCTGGTCTCCCTACAGGTGTTGGTGCTGGTCTCTCTCTACAGGTGTGGGTGCTGGTCTCTCTACAGGTGTGGGTGCTGGTCTCTCTACAGGTGTGGGTGCTGGTATCTACA
>NW_027197690.1:0-56549 GCF_038502225.1 Cherax quadricarinatus | reverse complement strand
ACCTGGAGTTTACCTGGAGAGAGTTCCGGGGGTCAACGCCCCCGCGGCCCGGTCTGTGACCAGGCCTCCTGGTGGATCAGAGCCTGATCAACCAGGCTGTTGCTGCTGGCTGCACGCAAACCAACGTACGAGCCACAGCCCGGCTGATCAGGAACTGACTTTAGGTGCTTGTCCAGTGCCAGCTTGAAGACTGCCAGGGGTCTCTTGGTAATCCCCCTTATGTGTGCTGGGAGGCAGTTGAACAGTCTCGGGCCCCTGACACTTATTGTATGGTCTCTTAACGTGCTAGTGACACCCCTGCTTTTCATTGGGGGATGGTGCATCGTCTGCCAAGTCTTTTGCTTTCGTAGTGAGTGATTTTCGTGTGCAAGTTCGGTACTAGTCCCTCTAGGATTTTCCAGGTGTATATAATCATGTATCTCTCCCTCCTGCGTTCCAGGGAATACAGGTTTAGGAACCTCAAGCGCTCCCAGTAATTGAGGCGTTTTATCTCCGTTATGCGCGCCGTGAAAGTTCTCTGTACATTTTCTAGGTCGGCAATTTCACCTGCCTTGAAAGGTGCTGTTAGTGTGCAGCAATATTCCAGCCAAGATAGAACAAGTGACCTGAAGAGTGTCATCATGGGCTTGGCCTCCCTAGTTTTGAAGGTTCTCATTATCCATCCTGTCATTTTTCTAGCAGATGCGATTGATACAATGTTATGGTCCTTGAAGGTGAGATCCTCCGACATGATCACTCCCAGGTCTTTGACGTTGGTGTTTCGCTCTATTTTGTGGCCAGAATTTGTTTTGTACTCTGATGAAGATTTAATTTCCTCATGTTTACCATATCTGAGTAATTGAAATTTCTCATCGTTGAACTTCATATTGTTTTCTGCAGCCCACTGAAAGATTTGGTTGACGTCCGCCTGGAGCCTTGCAGTGTCTGCAATGGAAGACACTGTCATGCAGATTCGGGTGTCATCTGCAAAGGAAGATACGGTGCTGTGGCTGACATCCTTGTCTATGTCGGATATGAGGATGAGGAACAAGATGGGAGCGAGTACTGTGCCTTGTGGAACAGAGCTTTTCACCGTAGCTGCCTCGGACTTTACTCTGTTGACGACTACTCTCTGTGTTCTGTTAGTGAAGAAATTATAGATCCATCGACCGACTTTTCCTGTTATTCCTTTAGCACGCATTTTGTGCGCTATTACGCCATGGTCACACTTGTCGAAGGCTTTTGCAAAGTCTGTATATATTACATCTGCATTCTTTTTGTCTTCTAGTGCATTTAGGACCTTGTCGTAGTGATCCAATAGTTGAGACAGACAGGAGCGACCTGTTCTAAACCCATGTTGCCCTGGGTTGTGTAACTGATGGGTTTCTAGATGGGTGGTGATCTTGCTTCTTAGGACCCTTTCAAAGATTTTTATGATATGGGACGTTAGTGCTATTGGTCTGTAGTTCTTTGCTGTTGCTTTACTGCCCCCTTTGTGGAGTGGGGCTATGTCTGTTGTTTTTAGTAACTGTGGGACGACCCCCGTGTCCATGCTCCCTCTCCATAGGATGGAAAAGGCTCGTGATAGGGGCTTCTTGCAGTTCTTGATGAACACAGAGTTCCATGAGTCTGGCCCTGGGGCAGAGTGCATGGGCATGTCATTTATCGCCTGTTCGAAGTCATTTGGCGTCAGGATAACATCGGATAGGCTTGTGTTAATCAAATTTTGTGGCTCTCTCATAAAAAATTCATTTTGATCTTCGACTCTCAGTCTGGTTAGCGGCTTGCTAAAAACTGAGTCATACTGGGACTTGAGTAGCTCACTCATTTCCTTGCTGTCATCTGTGTAGGACCCATCTTGTTTAAGTAGGGGTCCAATACTGGACGTTGTTCTCGATTTTGATTTGGCATAGGAGAAGAAATACTTTGGGTTTCTTTCGATTTCATTTATGGCTTTTAGTTCTTCCCGCGATTCCTGACTCCTAAAGGATTCTTTTAGCTTAAGTTCGATGCTTGCTATTTCTCTGACCAGTGTCTCCCTACGCATTTCAGATATATTGACCTCTTTTAGCCGCTCTGTTATTCTTTTCCGTCGCCTGTAAAGGGAGCGCCTGTCTCTTTCTATTTTACATCTACTCCTCCTTTTTCTTAGAGGAATAAGCCTTGTGCAAACATCGAGTGCCACCGAGTTAATCTGTTCTAGGCATAAGTTGGGGTCTGTGTTGCTTAGTATATCTTCCCAGCTTATATCGGTTAGGAATTGGTTTACTTGGTCCCACTTTATGTTTTTGTTATTGAAGTTGAATTTGGTGAATGCTCCCTCGTGACTAGTCTCATTATGTCGGTCTGGGGCTCCACGCATACATGTCTGAACCTCAATTATGTTGTGATCTGAGTATATTGTTTTTGATATGGTAACATTTCTTATCAGATCATCATTGTTAGTGAATATGAGGTCTAGTGTATTCTCCAGTCTAGTAGGCTCTATTATTTGGTTTAAATTGAATTTTGTGCAGAGATTTAAAAGCTCGTGTGAGTTTTCATCAGAGCTGCCTCCTGGTGTTATTACTGCAACAATATTATTTGCTATATTCCTCCATTTTAGGTGCCTTAAGTTGAAATCCCCCAGGAGCAAGATGTTGGGTGCAGGAGCTGGAAGATTTTCCAGACAGTGGTCAATTTTTAACAGCTGTTCCTGGAATTGCTGGGATGTTGCATCCGGAGGCTTGTAGACTACCACAATGACTAGGTTTTGGTTCTAGACCTTTACTGCTAAAACTTCCACTACATCATTTGAGGCATTAAGCAGTTCTGTGCAAACAAGTGACTCTGCAATGTACAGGCCAACCCCCCCCCCCTTTTGCCTGTTCACTCTGTCACATCTGTATAGGTTGTAACCTGGGATCAATATTTCGTTGTCCAAGTGATCCTTTATGTGGGTCTCAGTGAAAGCCGCGAACATTGCCTTTGCCTCTGCAAGCAGTCCACGGATGAAAGGTATTTTGTTGTTTGTTGCTGGCTTTAGACCCTGTATATTTGCAAAGAAGAATGTTATCGGACTGGTGGTATTGTTGGTACTGGGGGGGGATTTTTTTTCCGGCATTAGTATCTGTTGGTTTGGAGTGGAGGCCATCGACTGTGGTTCCACTCCAGGAATGACTGGATTTGGTGTACGATTTCTGCCATTTCCTGCCAGTTTTTTTTCCTTCCTGGCACTAAGAAACCTCTCCCTCTTGAGTGGCTGTGGCTACCCAGGTTTTCCCATGGCCTGGATGTTTTGTATCTTTTTGTCCCCTTTAGATGGTATGCCTGGCAATTTAAGTTATACTGTGACTGTATTCCCTGTTGGTGCATGTTTCCCTGTCTTACTTCTATTCTCCCTAGCACCAACAATGGAGCTCCCACCAGTTGTTTTTGGTAATATATCCTCACTATTGCTAGTGGAGTCCTCTTGTTTGCTATTTCCTGCGGTATTTCTAGTTTGCAATATTGGTTTTATCTTATCTTTGACTACACTTGTTTCCCTACTATGGCTCCTGTCCCCTATGAGGTCATTTATATGTATTCCTTCCTGTGTATAGTTCCCGACTACCTGGACAAAATCTCCAGCTTCACCATTTCTGTCTCCCAGGACAGCATCTCCAGCTTCACCATTACTGTCTCCCAGGACAGCACCTCCAGCTTCACCATTACTGTCTCCCAGGACAGCACCTCCAGCTTCACCATTACTGTCTCCCAGGACAGCACCTCCAGCTTCACCATTACTGTCTCCCAGGACAGCACTATCAGCCCCACATTTACTGACTACCAGGACTTCATCTCCAGCCTTACAGTTTCTGACTACATGGCCAGTATCAAGGGCAGTACCATTCAGCACAGACTTTTTATGTTCCCATCTGTTGTAGAAAGCTTCCAGGTTGTCTATGAAAGCAGCTTTGATGTTGTCCTCTTTAAATACCCTTGTGATTTTAGTCCACAGATTTATCTCATTTGGGCATACCCAAAAACATTTCCCTGTTTTAACACTGCTTGTAGCTAGTTCTTGGATATCTGCACAAGGGGCGTGACACCAATTTCCACACAAATGACAATTTATCCACGTGGAAGCCCGTTTGTTTGACTGACCACAGACTACACACAGCTTCATAATGATTTGAATGGTTTATTTACTGCAATTCTACTAGCAACCTCTTGAATATTCTATTAATAACCTCCTTAAATGAAGCTCTAGCTATTTGTATTTCTGTTTCTAACTGTTTTTGTATATTGGACAGCTTACCGTGCACGTTCCTGATATATATTTAATGTTTGTGTTTATAAGGGCGCCTACAACCCCATCCGTTTACAGTCTGCTTTATTGTCCAACGAAACCGTTTGAAACCAGTCAAGGGTTCGGACCAGTCAAGGGTTCGGACAAGTCAAGGGTTCGGACTGTTGTCTTGGTTTTAGATTATTGCTAACCAGAACTCCTAAATCCTTTTCGCAATCAGTAGTATTAAGATCTACATTATTTAGTTTATATGTGGCATGGTTATTTAACTGTCCAACATTTAGAACTTTGCAGTTGTCAATATTAAACTGCATCTGCCACTTCTCCGACCATTGCATCAGTCTATTCAAATCATCCTGGAGTGCTCTAGTTTCCTCATTAGAATGAATTGGACGGCCTATTTTGGTGTCATCAGCAAATTAGCTTATGTCGCTATTTATTCCCTCATCTATGTCGTTTATGTAAATTGTGAACAACAACGGGCCCAACACTGACCCCTGAGGAACACCGCTTGTGACGTGCCCCCATTCTAATTTCTCCCCATTTATGCAAACTCTCTGCTGTCTATTTGTCAGCCATGCCTCTACCCAGGAAAAAATTTCTCCTCCTTTTCCGCGTGCCTTGAGTT
The DNA here is from genome assembly GCF_038502225.1 of Cherax quadricarinatus. Lineage (NCBI taxonomy): Eukaryota > Metazoa > Arthropoda > Malacostraca > Decapoda > Parastacidae > Cherax > Cherax quadricarinatus. The sequence continues at coordinate 51,672 of NW_027197690.1, read as the reverse complement.
TCCTCAATAGCCTCTGATGTGGATTTCTATCGCAAGCCTTACTGAAGTCCATATACACAATATCATATTCATTACCATGATCTACCTCCTCAAACACCTTAGTGAAAAAAGTTAGTGTTTAATTAGGTTTAATAAAGCTTATGGAGAAGGGAGAGAGAGGACCTAGTAGCAATCAGTGAAGAAGCGGGGCTAGGAGCTATGACTCAACCCTTGCAGCAATAAATAGGTGAGTACACACACACACACATCCACATACACACACACACACACATACACACAAACACACACATACACACACACACACACACACACACACACACACACACACACACACACACACACACACACACACACACACACACACACACACACACACACACACACACACGTGTGTCTCTGACATGTATGGTATGCAAAGTCATGGAGTTTTATGATAAGGAAACAGAAGTAAGACACGAGAGAGAGAGGGGTGGGTTGATTGCATTTTCCTGGACTGCAGGAAGGCCTTTGGAGGATCAGGCGCATATAACAGGGAGGGCACTGCAATGGATCAGGGAATACCTGACAGGGAGGCAACAACGAGTCATGGTACGTGAAGAGGTATCACAGTGGGCGCCTGTGACGAGCGGGGTCCCACAGGGATCAGTTCAAGGACCAGTGCTATTTTTGACATATGCGAACGACATGGTGGAAGGAATAGACTCTGAAGTGTCCCTATTCGCAGATGATGTGAAGTTGATGAGAAGAATTAAATAGGACGAGGATGAGGCAGGACAACAAAGAGACCTGGACAGGCTGGACACGTGGTCCAGAAACTGGCTTCTCGAATTCAACCCTGCCAAATGCAAAGTCATGAAGATTGGGGAGGGGCAAAGAAGACCGCAGACAGAGTATAGGCTAGGTGGACAAAGACTACAGACCTCACTCAGTGTGGAGAAATTTTCTCCAGGAGGGGGGTATCAGCCCCCTTCAGCCCTTTCAGCCCCTTCAGCCCCTTTCAGCCCTGAGTGGCCAAGCCCTCAGAAGGGGCGAGCGTCTTGTTTACTGCTAGAGTGAGTAATTGATCACAGATGCTATGCCACGTAGTCAAGTGACCTCTGCTCCTTGCAGCGGTGTTGCAAAGTGTATTTTTATAAGAGACAGTACATCTCTTACTTAGCAGGACAATTAAGGAAAATCCTGCTCCCACTTTATTACCATAGTAAAAATAGTGTACATTGTTGTCTATGCTTAAGACAGCAAGAAACAAACATTCTGCTTTGCTTCATCGAGGAGGTGACAAGGATGCAAGGTACTAGGTCAGCGTTTTTTTTTTTTTTTTGTGCTAGGGCAGTGACGGCTTGGGGCGGTGTGGCGAGGCCAGACTATCTTTGACTCTATGGAGAGTGACACTGACGCCAGGATACTGATCTGTGCGTTAGTGTGAACAAAGTGTCTCTAACACAAACACTTAAGAGAAGTGTGATCAGCTTCTCTTGTGATACATTGTGAACAATAAAGACAAATCTTGTGGAACATAGTGTACCAGTGTGCGTTTCCTAGACAATGGAAGACGTGGACATCCAAGGACACTTCAGCTTCTATCAAGTCACCGATACCTGTCGAAGGTGTTGAGAACACCATAGCTCACGTTACAAAGAGCAAGGTATGTTACGAATTTCTTGTAGATCGGGGGATTGCGCAATTCTTGAGTCACAAGGAGTTTGTAATCAACCTATAATCGGCAGTAAGGTGTGGACTTTTGAGTCCAAACAAGTAGGTATTTCGTCAGCCATCATCGAATGAAATATGCTGACATAACACCCCCTAGGGGTAATTTATACTTACAAATTGTATCTCTTGACAGCCCAATGTTGTGATGGTTTCGACAGCTTCTAGACCTCGTCTGCAGGGGCGGCTGTGTAGACGATTTGCTGTCATTTATCAGCTAAGTGTTCATTATATATAGTTATAATAAACACAGCTGGTAAGGCCAAAATTCTCAACAGAATTTGGTCGTGCTCGAACCGGATAAAGACCACACTGTGGTCCAAATATGTTGTACTACAGTGTACAAATAACCTATGAGCCAAGGTCCTTCGAAAAAAGCTGTAAAACTAGTGTTTTACAATATAAATCAGTATAAATGAGTCCCTCCAGACTCAATCACAGAGAATGGGCAGCCAAAAGAAAACGGGCGCTCACCCAGCGTTCACCCAAAAGAAAACGGGCGCTCACCCAGCGGACACCCAAAGAAAACGGGAGCTGGGTGACTCACCCACATCCTGCACCCACTGCTCCAATCTGGAGAAATTGCTGATTAAGACAACACCACCAAGTGATGTTGTTTGTCTGAGTGTATATATACACATAGTGTTTATAATGTTTATAGACAGAAATTAAGAGACAAGATTGTGTTAAAGTTTGTTTCTTATAGATCTACCTGTTATATTAAAGGAACTTATATATAAAGTGTAAGCTTTCAAATATATATTAACAGTGAAATTTATATATGTGTAAGTAATATTCACGTGTGATTACAGTTATACAGTGACATTTATAGTGTATAGTGAATGAAGTGTATAACATCGTTATTTACGATTAATCATCATGGTCAGGCTGACACAGCAAACAAGCCATAAACACCAGACACATGTACCCTGTACCCTTCATGGTCATTGACCCTGAGGTTAAGCTTAGTGGGTCAGTAGTGTCTGACTCGATTATTGCTGACTTAAGCATAACAAAAACTCAGCTGTTTATAGCAGTACAGTGTTTTTTAAACACTCTAAGTGTGGTGCTAGAATTTTCAGTATACCATTAAAATGGCTTGTTTGAAAACTCAGTTTCAGTCTTTACAGACTAAGATTACACAATTAGAAAATCTAATTTCAGTCTGTCTAGGATTAACTCAAGATACAAACATAGATTTTGATGATCTTGAGGTCAAGTTTGAATTATTTACACAACGTCTGGAAATAATTAATTCAGACTATACACATTATGAAAATAAATTTCTTGAATCAGATCCATCTGAGGATGAAATTAAAAATGTTTTGGATACTTTTAGTGATCAACAATTAAGGTGGACAGGAGTACAGGCTATCTGCCGTAAAACTCTGTCACAGAGACCTACTATAACTAGTGGGCAACCACCTGTTACACCTGTAACAACAACAAGTGTCCCATTACCAAGCTTACCTACATTGTCATTACCTATTTTCCAAGGTCATAATTATGAAGAATTCATTAGTGGTTTTCAATCCATAGTAAATTCACGAACTGACATAGATGAGATTGCTAAGTTCAATTATCTTAAATGTCTTGTGAAGGGAGAACCCTATGAACTGATTAAGTCATTTCCGGTGGTCAAAGGCAATTATCAAATAGCCTTACGTGTCTTAGCAGACAATTACTTCGATGCTGACAAGGCTAGAGTTAGACATGCAGTCTTAATATCAAGCTTGAAGCCACCCAAACATTGTTTTTCAGACTTACAGGCATTTAGAATTACATTAGACAATAGTCTCAGATCTCTAGATGCTAAATATGACCTAAGACAATGTGATTGGTTTATCAGTGGTATTGTACAAGATAAGTTGTCACCACAAACTATTGAACGATTAAATATTATGTTCAATAAACGCTATTTCACTTGTGAAGAAATTAGCAATGGTTTACAAACAATAGTTTCATGCATGCAAGCAACGAGACAAGATGAAAAATCCACAAATCCAGTGGATAATAAACCTTCAACTCAGTATAAAAAGAGTATACCTACTCCCACTAAACCACATAATGGGAAATCCCATATAGGCATTTATCAAGCTGTGAATACAATAGACAGTAAACAGACTGTCATACATAAACGTACTCCAAAATGTGTACTTTGTGATGGAACACATTGGGCACAGTATTGTATTCAATACACATCAATGGAGGCACGTAAACAACGTGTTCATCAGCTGAAAAGATGCATCAAGTGTTTAGGTGAACACAAGGGAGGAAAATGCTCACTGAAGAAGTGTTTTAAATGCAAGGGTATGCATCATACAGCATTATGCCCAAATACTTTTGCTGAACAGCAGCAGACTTCCACAGAATCAGGAAGTCAACAAGCAACAGCATTAAATGTGAGAGATAAGTTTAAAGCAACTGCTCTCCCGATAGCTCGAGTTGAGTTATCTAATAAATTACACAAAACCAATGTGCTAACACTATTTGATCAAGGCTCACAAAGGTCCTTCATAAGAAGATCAGTGTTGCAGAAACTGAATAAACAACCCTATGCCAAAATACAGTTAGATATAGCTGGTTTTTTCCACAATTCTGGTAAACAGACATATGACCTAGCCAGAATCACTGTTGGTCTAGGAAACAGGAAAAAGACAGTAGAAGCTGTGGTAGTAGATGATTTGCCTAAGTCTGTGCAGATCCAGGGATTAAAAGAAACAGTTGCAGCACTGAAAGCAGCTAAGGTCAAGTTAGCCTGTCCTGACATACAGACGGACACAATTAGTCCAATTGATTTAATCATTGGAAGTGATTATTATCACTGTTTTGTGCAAAATATAGTAAGTAAACATGATGTTCACTTGCTGAAAACAGCAGGAGGCCACATGATATGTGGTCCCATTCCCTCTCAAAGTGGGAAAGAAGCTGATATTGATTCAGTGGAAAATGTACTAGTTACGAGAATAACCGCTGATCATGTACCACAGCAAAAATTATCATTACTGGAAGAAATGAATGAACCAGTTGATAAGTTGTGGGATTTAGATGCGATAGGTATTGATGTAAATAAACCAAGCCCACAAGAGTCTCAGACTTATAACCAATATTTGGACACTGTCAAATATAAAGATGGACAGTATTGGGTTAGGTTACCATGGAAATTAAATCCACCACATCTGCCTAGCAATTATCGCATGGCTTTCGGACAGATGAAAGCACAAATACATGAGCTCAGGAAGAATCCAGAGCTACTGACTGTCTATGATAATATCATACAAGAACAGTTGGACAATAAATTCATTGAGGAAATAGTCGAAGATAAGTTGAAGACAAACGCTCATTATCTCCCGCACCATGGAGTCAGAAAAGATTCTGAAACCACTCCACTACGTGTTGTATATAATTGCAGCGCACGTGCAAATAAAGATGTAGCAAGTCTTAATGACTGTCTGATGACCGGACCCTCACTAACTGAGAAGCTTGGAGACGTGCTTATGAAATTTCGCACAAACCCATATGCCTACACGGCTGATATTTCCAAAGCTTTCTTAAGAGTAGGACTACAAGAAATAGATAGAGATTATACTCGATTCTTGTGGCCTGAAAATCCACATGATCCTCAAAGTCCTGTGAAAACTTATCGTTTCAAATCAGTATTATTTGGTGCAACATCCTCTCCATTCTTACTAGAAGCTACTCTAAATACACATTTGAAGAAATCTGAAAGTCCCTTCAAAGAAGTCTTAAAGAAAAGTTTCTATGTGGACAATCTTCAAGGTACTGTGAATAAAGAGGAGGATTTGAAATCCTTATACAGAGAAGCTAACAAGGAGATGAAAGAAGCAAATATGCCTCTAAGGATGTGGAATACAAATTCAAAGCAATTAAGGGAACTTATCAAAGAAGATTTCCCTGAAACTGAAATTCCTGATTGCAACAATATGCTGGGACTTAATTGGAACACACAGGAAGATACTCTGAGTCTCAAAAAGATAAACAATAAATCATGCAGTACACTCACTAAACGTAGTTTACTGTCAGAGGTATCACAATGTTTTGATCCTCTAGGACTCGTCTCACCAATTACCATAAAGGGTAAAATGCTTATGCAAGATGCATGGAAACTCAAAATTGGATGGGATGAGAACTTGCCTCTAGAAATGAGTCAAGCATGGGATGAAATATCCAAGGAGTTTAAACAACTTCATCAAATTAAATTTCCCAGACAAATAGGTCAAGAGGGAAACAATTACACATTACATGTGTTCTGTGATGCGTCAACCAGAGGTTATGGCGCTGTAGCTTACATGAGTAATGCTGAAGGAAGTACACTAATTACTTCAAAGGCCAGGGTAGCACCCTTGAAGGTCAGAACAGTACCACAATTGGAACTGACAGCACTCTATGTAGGTACAAAATTAGCTGTCTATCTCAACAAAGTACTTGATCATCTCACTATTGAGAAAACCGTGATCTGGAGTGATAATGAGGCAGTTCTCCAGTGGTTAAGAAATAATAAGAGTAAGTTGGTCTATGTACAGAACAGAGTAGCAGAAATAAAAGAGATGCAGAGAGATTATCTCTTTCTCCACGTCTCTACCCAAGAGAATCCAGCTGACATGTTGTCACGTGGTGTCCCACTCAAGAAATTTGTGGATAATAAATTATGGCTCCACGGACCGAACTGGCTCTCTAATGAAAATAACTGGCCTCAGCAAAAAGCTCACATTATGCCAGAAGAAACAGTCTGCTTGAACACAGCAGAAATAAGTTGTGTAAATACTGCAGACACAACAGAAATAGTCATTGATGGATCTAAATACTCATCTTTGGGTAAACTCTTAAGAGTTACAGCTCTTGTCTTTAAATTCATTAAAGGAATAAAACCTGATTATGAATGTCTTGAACCCATTAAATACTGGGTGAAACTAATACAGAAAGATGTTTTCTCTACAGAATATAAATTTCTAGAAACACAAGATAAATCCCCAAAGAAACCTGTCATGATTAATTCTTTAGGACTTTATCTCGACTCAGAAAAGATTATAAGATGTCGAGGAAGAATTCATAATTCTTCACTACCTAAAGAAGCCATACATCCAATATTGATCCCCAAGAATCATTGGCTAACAAAACTGATTGTGCAAAACGCCCACAGTAACGTGTTACATGGTGGGGTAGCTGACACACTTTGTCATATACGACAATCCTACTGGATACCTCAAGGTCGACAAAGTGTGAAAAAACAAATAAAGGACTGTATTACTTGTCGTCACTACGATATGCGAGTATGTCAGTATCCAGGTCCACCTCCATATCCCTCTGAAAGAGTTTGTCATATCACTCCATTTGAGGTGACAGGTGTAGATTATACTGGACCAATAATTTTAACCAAAACAGTTGACAAAGTTCCCATCAAGGTGTACATCTGTTTGTTCACTTGTGCTACAACTAGAGCAGTACATCTAGAAGTAGCCACTGACATGTCTGCTGAAACTTTTATCAAATTATTCAGAAGGTTTGCAGCCAGAAGGGCATGTCCCAGACTGATGATTTCAGATAATGCAACGAACTTTGTTGCTGGTGCTGCTTATATAAGCAAGATCTTTGATCAACCAGAAGTACAACAGATGCTGAATCAACGCAGATGTCGTTGGAGATACATTCCTCCTAAATCTCCATGGCACGGCGGATTTTATGAAAGAATGATCGGCATTGTAAAACGTTGTTTAAGGAAGACTCTTCATCGTCAGAGAATAGACTTAGAAGAATTCCGTACAGTTGTGACTGAAATAGAAAATAGAGTCAACAACAGACCTCTAACTTATGTTACCGATGATCTGGACAATTTAGAAGTGTTAAGTCCATCTCATTTACTCCATGGCAGAAGGCTCGAACCTGTTCCTCCCATGAATGATAAAGAAATCATAGAGGATCCTACTTATTTCGAACCTGAGCAACTCAGACGTAAATTCAAACACCTTAATAAAGTGATTGAACGTTGGGAGAAAATTTGGCGAGAAGACTATCTCACCTCATTGAGAGAACACTTCTATGGAGCTGGTGTTCCTGAAAATCATAAGTCCTTAAGACCTGGTGACATAGTGATTATCGACAATGATGGTCCGAGGTCCCAATGGCCACTTGGAAAAATTGTGACCATATATCCTGATGCAAATGGAATCATCAGGACAGTTGATGTTTTGAGCAAAGGTGTAGTGAATAAGCGGACAATAAATAAACTAGTGCCGTTAGAATTACACAGTGTTGAAAACAAAATTAGTGATTCTCCAGAAACCACACAGACTAAAGCTGTTCAGAAAAGACAAGCAGCAGTGGTGGCGAGTGAGAAAATTAAATTAATGTTAAGTGATGAATAGTTCACCTGCAGCGAACCTCCGCCGCCCCCCAGTGTGGAGAAATTTTCTCCAGGAGGGGGGTATCAGCCCCCTTCAGCCCTTTCAGCCCCTTCAGCCCCTTTCAGCCCTGAGTGGCCAAGCCCTCAGAAGGGGCGAGCGTCTTGTTTACTGCTAGAGTGAGTAATTGATCACAGATGCTATGCCACGTAGTCAAGTGACCTCTGCTCCTTGCAGCGGTGTTGCAAAGTGTATTTTTATAAGAGACAGTACATCTCTTACTTAGCAGGACAATTAAGGAAAATCCTGCTCCCACTTTATTACCATAGTAAAAATAGTGTACATTGTTGTCTATGCTTAAGACAGCAAGAAACAAACATTCTGCTTTGCTTCATCGAGGAGGTGACAAGGATGCAAGGTACTAGGTCAGCGTTTTTTTTTTTTTTGTGCTAGGGCAGTGACGGCTTGGGGCGGTGTGGCGAGGCCAGACTATCTTTGACTCTATGGAGAGTGACACTGACGCCAGGATACTGATCTGTGCGTTAGTGTGAACAAAGTGTCTCTAACACAAACACTTAAGAGAAGTGTGATCAGCTTCTCTTGTGATACATTGTGAACAATAAAGACAAATCTTGTGGAACATAGTGTACCAGTGTGCGTTTCCTAGACAATGGAAGACGTGGACATCCAAGGACACTTCAGCTTCTATCAAGTCACCGATACCTGTCGAAGGTGTTGAGAACACCATAGCTCACGTTACAAAGAGCAAGGTATGTTACGAATTTCTTGTAGATCGGGGGATTGCGCAATTCTTGAGTCACAAGGAGTTTGTAATCAACCTATAATCGGCAGTAAGGTGTGGACTTTTGAGTCCAAACAAGTAGGTATTTCGTCAGCCATCATCGAATGAAATATGCTGACATAACACCCCCTAGGGGTAATTTATACTTACAAATTGTATCTCTTGACAGCCCAATGTTGTGATGGTTTCGACAGCTTCTAGACCTCGTCTGCAGGGGCGGCTGTGTAGACGATTTGCTGTCATTTATCAGCTAAGTGTTCATTATATATAGTTATAATAAACACAGCAGGTAAGGCCAAAATTGCGATCAGTGAAGAGGCATGGCCAGGAGCTGAGTCTCGACTCCTGCAACCACAATTAGGTGAGTACACACACACACACACACACACACACACACACACACACACACACACACACACACACACACACACACATACACATACACATACACACACACACACACACACACACACACACACACACACACACACACACACACACACACACATACACACATACACATACACACACACACACACACACACATACACATACACACACACACACATACACACACACACACACACACACACCCACACACACACACACACTCACACATACACACACACATACACATACACACACACACACACACACACACACACACACACACACACACACACACACATACACATACACACACACACACACATACACATACACACACACATACACATACACACACACATACACATACACACACACACGCGCGCGCGCGCACATATTCACGTAAATGGGTATGTCAGAGTGAGGTTTGCATTATTGTGAGGCTAACTTTAGGAACTTTACATGAAAACTGGTGAGTATACAAGACCGCATACCCTGTGTATACAAGAGGGACAAGGCTAGAATAAGGAGGGGACAACCACAGTTAGGAGGAGCAGCAAGTGCAACCACCCACAGAAACCCACTACCAAATATATTAACCCAAAGCCACACTCTAAACTCACAGATCCCACCTTACCCTACAAAGAAGACTCTCATAGCACCCTGCCAGGTCTCCCACTCTGGCAGCTCTCGAACCTCTCAGAATACTGTGACGGAAAAGAAGCTGAAGGTATGGTACACCAACACAGCTGAAATAACCAGTGTCAGGAGAGGTACAAAAGAATGACAGATGCACCACTAGACATCGTAGCACTCACAGAAACCAAGTTCACAGAACTGATAACAGATGCTATCTTTCCAACTGGATACCAGATCCTGAGGAAAGAGAGGAAACAGGAGTGGAGGAGTAGTTGCACTCCTCATAAAAAGCCTATGGAGTTTTGAGGAGTTGGATGGATGAGACAGAGGAGAAGCGAAGGACTACATAATAGGAACACTTCAGACTGGGACATCTAAGGTGGTGATTGTAGTGATGTATAACCCACCACAGAATAGCAAGAGACCAGGAGTAAGACAAGAATATGATGATAGGAACAAAGCAATGGTTAATGCACTACACTAACTTTAAAAACTGGAGCCACATGGGGGACCAGAAACGTGAAGGACTAAGATGATGGAGGTGGTATCAGAAAACCTCATGCACCAACATGTAAGGGACACAGACATAAAGAGAGAAGAGGATGAACCAGCAAGACTGGACCTTATATTCACCTTGAGTAATTCAGGAACTAAATACATTACATATGAGTGTTCCCTCAGAGCTACTGATCACATGGTCCTGAGCTTCGAATACATAGCAGTGTTACAAGTGGAGAAGGAAGTATGAAGGGTATAACACTGGTTTGTATTTGGAGTGTTTATAATTTTTATTTTTATTCATGGTTGCGATCTTACATATTCTTGGACTGTTGATTGTAAATATCTAAACCATTTTGCTCTATCACGCAAGGATTTTGAATAAAATACTAATTAATGATAATAAAAAATGTGGATTTTTAACAAATTGCTATTTTATTAAAAATTTGGCAAGTAATCATTAGGCAAGTAATCATGATTATATTAAAAATATATGCTCCTAATAGTGAGCCTACATAGTGAATCAAAGGAAGGAGGACCACTTTGACTTTTGCTTGTGCTGTGCATCGAGACCATTACGTTTCAATGACCAGCAGTAATCTGTCATCATGATGACATTCCATTTGCCCTGGTACCGAGTTTCCATGGTGCAAATATCCTGATGAAACCACTCTCCGTGTTCCTCACTGTTGTCCCCACAATTGTTGGGAAAATAGATGCGAGTGCAAAAAGTGCATCTTCACACTCATTCTAGACCCAAGTTGTTGGAAACTTGAAATCAGGTCATGGATATTTTTTTCATATTCGGGAGAGCGCCTGTTTCCCAGGAAGTTGTGGACAATCTGCTTGAATGAAAACCAGGCATTCACCTCGACACCTGCTAATGCTTCATCAAAATGCTTGTCCTTCATCAGTTCCCGAATCTGAGGGCCAACAAAGATTCCTGCCTTTAGCTTGCCTTCACTTATACGAGGAAACCTTGACTTCAGGTACTTGACAGCACTTTCATTCTTGGTCAAAGCCTTCACAAAATTTTTCATAACCCTCTAATTTGATGTGGAGTGGTGGCAGCAGAATTTTCTTGGGGTCAACTAGTGGCACAGTTTTCACGTTGTGATTTCCAGGTAAGAAGCTGGTTCTTGGTGGCCAGTCTTTTTGTTCATAGTGCTGACTGTCTGCCCTACTATCCCAAAGACGCAGAAAACGGGGATACTTGGTGTATCCGCCTTACAGACCTAGTAGGAGAGCAATAACTTTCAAATCACCACAAAAGAGAAAAATGATTCTGGTACTTGATTGCAGATATTAGTGTCTTCATATTTGCGTAAGTTTCTGACATTTGGACACTATGGCCAATTGGCACAGATGCAGCTGTGTTGCCATTGTAGAGAAGTACAGCCTTTAAACTTCTCTTAGAAGAATCAGTGAAGTCTCTCTATTCTTCTGCTTTGTATGACATCCCCATGTGTTCAATAAGGCCAGAAATATTTGAACAGAAAACTAAAGGTTCCTCTTTGTTAAAGAACTGAGTGAATTTCGCTTCTCGATGACAGTACCAAGCGAATGTTGTTCCAGGAGCTAGAAACCTGTGTTCCTTCAATTAGGTCCGGTGACCTCGTAGGCCACTTACAGAGGTCACCAGAGATAACTGTTTGTGACTTCTTTCTTTGGGGGTACGTGAAGAGCACAGTTTACATTCCACCCCTACGCAACCCTGGAGGGGCTGAAAATTTCGATAACTTAAGCAGTTCGCATGATAACTCCAGATATGCTGCAGAGCGTCTGGTTTGAATTGGACTATCGTATCAATGTTTGCCGAGCAACCAGAGGGGTGGACATTAAGCGCCTTTAAACCCTATGCAACATGAAACTGAATGAAATCCTGCATCCTAAGCTTCTAACTGTGAAAACTTATTACAATAAAATTACATGTTATACCTCATTCAAATCAGGGAGTGTTTTTGTGGGCACCCTGTACATTCACTACTTTTCAAATCATGCTTCCTCTGTCAAGAAAAGTGTTCTTATCTTCCTTTTTCTCTGTGCATCCTCAGTTCCTTGATTCAGACATTTCCATTCTTCATAATTCATTTTCCCGTCTTGGCTACCCTTTCCATTTCATAGACTCTGCCCTCTCACGTGCTAGACGGACTTTCTTTGCTCCAAAACTATCTACTCCTGGGAACTCTCTTGTCCTCTGCCTTCTCTACATTTCCGGTCTTTCTAATCTCAACAACTCTCTCCATTCCTTAGACATCAAACTTACTTTTCACCAGACTAACACTCTTAGCACTAATGTATTTCATACCTCTCCTCCCTATATAGATGTTCCTGGTGTCTACTCTATTTCTTGGTCCTCCTGTCCTCTTCAGTATTTTCGAGAAACTGGTCGACACCAACAATGCTCTTTTCTGTCATGTCAGAGGTCAGTCATCTTATTGACTGGTCTTCTGCTAAAACTGTCTACCCTACTTCTAACTTTCACAGTCGTCGTCTGGTTGAATCCTCCTTTATGCACAACTTTCCTTGTATGAATCTTAGTCCAGGTTTTGTCTCTGTAGATGCCTTCCTTTCCTATTACATTGTAAAATGCTCCAAACTTCAGAACACCAGTGACTTAACCTGATTTTGTTTCCTTCTCTCTTTTCCTCTTTCCTTTTTCTCCTTAGGGTTTTCTTTCTTCTGCCTTAGGTATTTGTCCTTCATTATTTATTTTTCCTCCCTGTATGTTGTTGCCTACACCCTTTGTGGGCCCCTAGCTACCTTGCAGTGCTACTCTTCCTTAGTATTTTACTGACTCCACTACTGTTACTGCTACTTCTACAGTTACCTCTCTTTCTTTACTACTATGTCTCTCATCCTGTCCCTGTCTTCTCCCACCTTCTCTCATCTTTGTTAGTGTGACTTTGTAAATGGTCCAAGTCGGACCGAAACTTCGTCGTAAGTTAATCTCCTCTATGTGCGGGTTATCTGTGTATATTCAATAAAACATGTGAAAAATTCGAATATCATTTATTGATAATAAGTTTCGCCAACCAGTGGCTTGATCAATCCAGTACAGAGGTAAGACGATGACAGATGTGAAGGCGGAGGTTGAGGTAATCAATCTCTATGCTCACAACCACTCAACATACCTATTCTCATCTTCAATATTTTTTTTCTGTATTGGATTCATAAAGTTAATGGTTAGAGACTTTAATTTTTCAACTTGGTAACACAGTTTGTTTTGGTTTAAATATTATTATAATCAAAAAGGAGCGCTAAACCACAAGGGCTATACAGCGCTTTTTTTTTTAAGTGATCGTGAAGGTTATGTAAGATTCTCCTAATATATCATAAGTAAAATTCAGAAATTGAAGAATGCAAGTATTGTTAAACTGCGAATCTTCCACTAAGTAAAACACTCGTAAACGAAAGTTTATAACCGATATAAGGATGTATTCATAAGCAATTTGCATAAAACAAATATAATAACCATGTTAAACCTACACAGTATAAACTTATAAAAGAAATGTTTTGATAAGGTGAAAAAAATTTTAAACTTTGACTGCTCAGAATAGGAATTATAAAGTTATTTTATGTAAACTCTTAATGTTCCATATTAAAATTAATGCTGGGAGACTAGAGCCTTCCAACTTGACTATAAATCAGAAACCTTCTTCTAAGTAGGATACATCCATGTTGAATGTTTGAACAGAAGAGGGTTTCACAAGGTTTCACGAGGACCATAAAAGAACTCACTGAATAAAACGGACAAAGGAACAGTTGCGTATGTAAATAGTAGGATGAACCTTCACACTGATGATACACCAACGTTGACATCCTGAGACACATCAGAGGAAGAAACAACCTGACAACTTAGTGATACTTTCCTTTGATTTTTTTTGTTTTTTTTTTCAACAAGTTGGCCGTCTCCCACCGAGGCAGGGTGACCCAAAAAAAGAAAGAAAATCCCCAAAAAGAAAATACTTTCATCATCATTCAACACTTTCACCACACTCACACATTATCACTGCTTTTGCAGAGGTGCCCAGAATACAACAGTTTAGAAGCATATACGTATAAAGATACACAACATATCCCTCCAAACTGCCAATATCCTAAACCCCTCCTTTAGAGTGCAGGCATTGTACTTCCCATTTCCAGGACTCAAGTCCGACTATATGAAAATAACTTTCCTTTGTATGTTACCAAATAAATACCTCTTATTTTCTTCATGCTTTGAGACTTTAACGGGTTTCGCTCCTCACGTTGTTATTGTTTCCTCTTCTTTTGATGCTTTAAGAATCATACGAGTTTAGCGCTTCGCTGTAAATATAATATTTAATACCACCCATCCTTCATGAGATGCATAACCAATATGGTGACAGAAATAATGATAATGAACAGGAACACAAGGCAAGATTTTGCTAATACATTGATTTTAGTAATTTAAATTAAGATAACAACCTATATTACCACAGTCTAAAGTAACAACTTGAACTAAACTAAAGTAACCTTACCAAAACACAACATAATATTAACCTTATCAATCCTTGCTTAGTTATACTTTATCCAGCAGAACTAACCTAACGTTACTTACCTAAACTTTATCTAATCAAACCTTACCTAAGCAAACCTATCTTATATATAACAAACAAAACGTAATGTAACACAACATATTATAACTTAACCCCTCTCAGTTGAATATAACCCAACATAATAAAAAACAGCTTTACGTAGCATAATATAATATGTCTTAGCTCAATTTAATTTAACATAATCTAATTTAACCTAACCTAGCCTGACGTAAGTTAACCTAACTTAATGTAAAGTAATACAAAACACATATCATTTCTAAAAAGTATATACCAATACGTAATAACATTAATAAATAACATAAAATAACATTAATAAACCAAACATAATTTAGCAAAACATAGGCTAACTCGTTATGAGTGTAACGTAATTTAACATAACATAACATTACAGAAAACACCTCACCTATTCCTTCCCAACTTACATTTTATCCTATGCTGGGAAACTGACGCCAGATAATGCATTGGAAAACAAACTGTTCCAATTTTGGAAATAGCAATACCTGGTTTTGGTGTAATCCAGTCAGTATCGTGAACAGTCAGTAGGTGACAATTGTGAACAGGGTGACTCGATCAGCAGATGTAAGCTTTGCTGTGTGTGGCGTGATCAGCAGGTGTCAGCCGTGATCAGCATGACCCGGACAGTAGGTGTCAGCCGGGAACACTGTTCGTCTTTCACTGTCAATCAGCCAAGTTTGAAACATGATCAATGAAGATAAAATATTAATGTATTTAGCTTAAGTGGCTGGATATTTTTTGTACTCGCTAAGGTATATTACCCTAGTTCTTATTCCCTATGATTACTCATCTGTACTCATCTAGTTGTACTCACTTTGTTCTATTAACTTAGTTATTCTTGTAAGATCATTGCAGGGATCTGCATCCACCTAATAGATCTATTTTAGAAGTTCGAAGAATTTCGTGTTATGTATACTGTTTATACTTGAAAATTTTGAATACTTGTCAGGTAGATCACTATTTAAATTGATGATGTTTATCAACATACCCGCTAGTGTTCCAAATTGATGATGTTCATCAACATACCCGCTAGTGTTCCAAATTGATGACGTTCATCAACATACCCGCTAGTGTTCCAAATTGATGACGTTCATCAACATACCCGCTAGTGTTCCAAATTGATGATATTCATCAACATACCCGCTAGTGTTCCAAATATTTTAAAAATAAATCTGTAATAAATGAGGTTAATTTTCTAAGGCTCATAATAAAAATATTTTAGGGTCAGAACTTACCGAGAAATAAGGCGACGAAGTTAGTACTGTATGTTCACATGACGAAGTTAGTACTGTATGTTCACATGACGAAGTTAGTACTGTATGTTCACATGACGAAGTTAGTACTGTATGTTCACATGACGAAGTTAGTACTGTATGTTCACATGATGAAGTTAGTATTGTATGCTCACATGACGATGTTAGTACTGTATGTTCACATGACGAAGTTAGTACTGTATGTTCACATGACGAAGTTAGTACTGTATGTTCACATGATGAAGTTAGTACTGAATGTTCACATGACGAAGTTAGTACTGTATGTTCACATGATGAAGTTAGTACTGTATGCTCACATGATGAAGTTAGTACTGTATGTTCACATGACGAAGTTAGTACTGTACGTTCACATGATGAAGTTAGTACTGTATGTTCACATGACGAAGTTAGTACTGTATGTTCACATGACGAAGTTAGTACTGTATGTTCACATGACGAAGTTAGTACTGTATGTTCACATGACGAAGTTAGTACTGTATGTTCACATGATGAAGTTAGTACTGTATGTTCACATGACGAAGTTAGTACTGTATGTTCACATGACGAAGTTAGTACTGTATGTTCACATGACGAAGTTAGTACTGTATGTTCACATGACGAAGTTAGTACTGTATGTTCACATGACGAAGTTAGTACTGTATGTTCACATGACGAAGTTAGTACTGTATGTTCACATGATGAAGTTAGTACTGTATGTTCACATGATGAAGTTAGTACTGCATGTTCACATGATGAAGTTAGTACTGTATGTTCACATGATGAAGTTAGTACTGTATGTTCACATGACGAAGTTAGTACTGTATGTTCACATGATGAAGTTGGTACTGTATGTTCACATGATGAAGTTAGTACTGTATGTTCACATGACGAAGTTAGTACTGTATGTTCACATGACGAAGTTAGTACTGTATGTTCACATGACGAAGTTAGTACTGTATGTTCACATGACGAAGTTAGTACTGTATGTTCACATGATGAAGTTAGTATTGTATGTTCACATGACGAAGTTAGTACTGTATGTTCACATGACGAAGTTAGTACTGTATGTTCACATGACGAAGTTAGTACTGTATGTTCACATGATGAAGTTAGTACTGTATGTTCACATGACGAAGTTAGTACTGTATGTTCACATGACGAAGTTAGTACTGTATGTTCACATGACGAAGTTAGTACTGTATGTTCACATGACGAAGTTAGTACTGTATGTTCACATGACGAAGTTAGTACTGTATGTTCACATGACGAAGTTAGTACTGTATGTTCACATGATGAAGTTAGTACTGTATGTTCACATGATGAAGTTAGTACTGTATGTTCACATGATGAAGTTAGTACTGTATGTTCACATGATGAAGTTAGTACTGTATGTTCACATGACGAAGTTAGTACTGTATGTTCACATGATGAAGTTGGTACTGTATGTTCACATGATGAAGTTAGTACTGTATGTTCACATGACGAAGTTAGTACTGTATGTTCACATGACGAAGTTAGTACTGTATGTTCACATGACGAAGTTAGTACTGTATGTTCACATGACGAAGTTAGTACTGTATGTTCACATGATGAAGTTAGTATTGTATGTTCACATGACGAAGTTAGTACTGTATGTTCACATGACGAAGTTAGTACTGTGTGTTCACATGACGAAGTTAGTACTGTATGTTCACATGATGAAGTTAGTACTGAATGTTCACATGACGAAGTTAGTACTGTATGTTCACATGATGAAGTTAGTACTGTATGCTCACATGTTGAAGTTAGTACTGTATGTTCACATGACGAAGTTAGTACTGTACGTTCACATGACGAAGTTAGTACTGTATGTTCACATGACGAAGTTAGTACTGTATGTTCACATGACGAAGTTAGTACTGTATGTTCACATGACGAAGTTAGTACTGTATGTTCACATGACGAAGTTAGTACTGTATGTTCACATGATGAAGTTAGTACTGTATGTTCACATGACGAAGTTAGTACTGTATGTTCACATGACGAAGTTAGTACTGTATGTTCACATGACGAAGTTAGTACTGTATGTTCACATGACGAAGTTAGTACTGTATGTTCACATGACGAAGTTAGTACTGTATGTTCACATGACGATGTTAGTACTGTATGTTCACATGATGAAGTTAGTACTGTATGTTCACATGATGAAGTTAGTACTGTATGTTCACATGATGAAGTTAGTACTGTATGTTCACATGATGAAGTTAGTACTGTATGTTCACATGACGAAGTTAGTACTGTATGTTCACATGATGAAGTTGGTACTGTATGTTCACATGATGAAGTTAGTACTGTATGTTCACATGATGAAGTTAGTACTGTATGCTCACATGATGAAGTTAGTACTGTATGTTCACATGATGAAGTTAGTACTGTATGTTCACATGACGGTTACAAAGCATGGCTTGCTTCTGCAGTGTTTTAAAAATTGAGGTTGGAGAGTTGAAGGAGGAGGTCTTGCTTCTCCAGGAGGAGATTAGGAGGCTGAAGGTCCACCTCAATGGGTCTGGGAGAGAGTGTGAGGTGGCTGAAGTTGTGGAGAATGAGGCTTCTAGCAGTGAGGTGCAGTCTGTCTCTCGCTGTGAGGAGGCTGTAGGTGGGGAGGTAGCAACGGCTACCAGCAGTGAGGTGCAGTCCAGCACCTGCTACAAGTGGCGAATGGTAACCAGTAATGGGAGGAGAATCAGAATAAGGAAAGTTAAGAGTGAAGATCTGAAGGTAGGAAATCGCTTCTCTGTTCTTCAGGATGAATGTACTTCAGTGGCCAGTGAAGGTAAGGGTACTACTGACCCTGCTAACAGAGGTAAGCGCATTCTTGTGGTTGGTGACTCTCAGGTAAGATATATTGACCGTGCTTTTTGTAATAGGAATAAGAAGATGAGAGATAGAGTGTGCTTCCCTGGAGCTGGTGTTGGGGACATAGTTAACAGGCTGGATAATATCATGTCAGGTAATGGGAACAAGCCCATTATTTGTCTCAGTGCTGGTGGAAATGATATTGGGAAGGGTAGGAGAGAAGAGCTGCTAGGTAAGTACAGGTCAGCTATAGATTTCATTAAGTCTAAGGGAGGAGTCCCAATCATATGTAGCATCTTGCCTAGAAGGGGAGTAGGAAATGAATGGTTGTCTAGGGCAATTGGTGTAAATTGCTGGCTAGACAGATACTGCAAGGAACTTGCAATCCCATTCATTGACAACTGGAACAACTTTTATGGCAAACATGATATGTATGCAAGGGATGGGGTATATCTCTCTGGGGCTGGGGTGGTAGCACTTGCAAACTCAATTGAGAAGCCCATTGCTGAAATGCCTATGATTTTAAACTGATAGAAGATAGAGGTATGGGTGTGTGTGGGAAACAAGCAGGTTGCAACACTAGGGTTGGAATCAGTAAACGTATAAAAGGCATTCAGTATGAAGTTATAAATAAAGACAATAGATCAGGTCAGCAAACAAAGGGGGACAGCAGAGGACAGCAAGGGACTAGCTCCCTTAAGGTTTACTATACTAATAGCAGGAGTGTAAGAAATAAGATAGATGAGCTAAGATTAATTGCAAGAGCAGGAAACATAGATATTATTGCTATAACAGAGACCTGGCTCAATCTGAAAGATAGAGAGATGCCCTCTGAATGTCACATACAAGGCTATAAATTATTCCACACTGACAGGGTCAACAGGAAGGGTGGTGGAGTAGCGATGTATGTCAGAGACAATTTAAATTGTTGTGTTAGACAAGATATAAAAGTAGAAGCGTTAGCCACTGAATCTGTTTGGTTACAGCTTCTCGAGGGTCGAGAAAAACTAATTTTGGGTGTGATTTACTGGGCCCCAAATCTTGAAAGGGAGTGCAGTAAACTTCTATGGGACGAAATTCGTAAGGCATCTACATACGAAAATGTTGTGCTAATGGGAGATTTCAACTATAGACAGATTGACTGGAGCAATTTGACAGGAAATTTAGAGTCAGGTGACTTTCTTGATACGATCCAGGATTGTTTTTTAAAACAGTTTGTGACAGAGCCAACTAGAGGAAATAACCTCCTTGACTTGGTTCTTGCCAGTAGGGAAACACTAATTAATAATCTTGAGGTTAATGATGAGCTTGGGGAAAGTGATCACAAATCACTCAGTTTTAATATATCATGGAATTCCCCTAATAATGGCAATCAAGTCTCCGTCCCTGACTTTCGCTTGGCTGATTTCATAGGACTGAAAAATTACTTAGGTGGGCTGAACTGGAATGACCTGACTAAGGGTCAGGTAGGTGGTGATGGTTGCCGATATGATGCTTTCCAGGGCATAGTTCTAGCTGCTCAGTCAAATTATGTTCCAAATAGGGAAATCAGATCAAACAAAAATGATCCTAAATGGATGAACAATAGATTAAAATATCTGATTGGTCAAAAGAGAGGCATATATAGGCAAATCAAAAGAGGAGAGGGGCAATAAAGAAATCGATATATTCAGTTAAAGAGAGAAATAAGAAAGGGAATTAGAAAAGCAAAAAGAGATTATGAGGTTAAAGTTGCAAGAGAATCGAAGACTAACCCAAAAGGATTCTTTCAGGTATACAGAAGTAAGATCAGGGACAAGATAGGCCCACTCAAAAGTTCCTCGGGTCAGCTCACTGACAATGATAAGGAAATGTGTAGAATTTTTAACACATACTTCCTCTCAGTTTTTACACATGAGGATACCAGCGATATTCCAGTAATGATAAATTATGTAGAACAGGACGATAATAAACTGTGCACGATTAGGGTCACAAGTGACATGGTCCTTAGGCAAATAGATAAATTAAAACCTAACAAATCCCCAGGCCCTGATGAACTGAATGCAAGGGTTCTAAAGGAATGTAAAGAGGAGCTTAGCACACCTTTGGCTAATCTTTTCAACATATCACTACAAACTGGCATGGTGCCAGATAAGTGGAAAATGGCAAATGTGATACCTATTTTCAAAACAGGTGACAGGTCCTTAGCTTCGAACTATAGACCAATAAGCCTAACCTCCATAGTGGGAAAATTTATGGAATCAATAATTGCCGAGGCAGTTCGTAGCCACCTTGAAAAGCATAAATTAATCAACGAATCTCAGCATAGTTTTACAAAGGGGCGTTCCTGCCTTACGAATTTATTAACTTTTTTCACTAAGGTATTTGAGGAGGTAGATCATGGTAATGAATATGATATTGTGTATATGGACTTCAGTAAGGCTTTTGACAGGGTCCCACATCAGAGACTATTGAGGAAAATTAAGGCACATGGAATAGGAGGAGAAATTTTTTCCTGGATAGAGGCATGGTTGACAAATAGGCAGCAGAGAGTTTGCAGAAATGGGGAGAAATCAGAGTGGGGAAGCGTCACGAGCGGTGTTCCACAGGGGTCAGTGTTGGGCCCCCTGCTGTTCACAATCTACATAAACGACATAGATGAGGGCATAAAGAGCGACATCGGCAAGTTTGCCGATGACACCAAAATAGGCCGTCGAATTCATTCTGACGAGGACATTCGAGCACTCCACGAAGATTTGAATAGACTGATGCAGTGGTCGGAGAAGTGGCAGATGCAGTTTAATATAGACAAATGCAAAGTTCTAAATGTTGGACAGGACAATAACCATGCCACATATAAACTAAATAATGTAGATCTTAATATTACGGATTGCGAAAAAGATTTAGGAGTTCTGGTTAGCAGTAATCTGAAACCAAGACAACAGTGCATAAGTGTTCGCAATAAAGCTAATAGAATCCTTGGCTTCATATCAAGAAGCATAAATAATAGGAGTCCTCAGGTTGTTCTTCAACTCTATACATCCTTGGTTAGGCCTCATTTAGATTATGCTGCACAGTTTTGGTCACTGTATTACAGAATGGATATAAATTCTCTGGAAAATGTACAAAGGAGGATGACAAAGTTGATCCCATGTATCAGAAACCTTCCCTATGAGGATAGACTAAGGGCCCTGAATCTGCACTCTCTAGAAAGACGTAGAATTAGGGGGGATATGATTGAGGTGTATAAATGGAAGACAGGAATAAATAAAGGGGATGTAAATAGTGTGCTGAAAATATCTAGCCTAGACAGGACTCGCAGCAATGGTTTTAAGTTGGAAAAATTCAGATTCAGGAAGGATATAGGAAAGTACTGGTTTGGTAATAGAGTTGTGGATGAGTGGAACAAACACCCGAGTACAGTTATAGAGGCCAGAACGTTGTGTAGCTTTAAAAATAGGTTGGATAAATACATGAGTGGATGTGGGTGGGTGTGAGTTGGACCTGATAGCTTGTGCTACCAGGTCGGTTGCCGTGTTCCTCCCTTAAGTCAATGTGACCTGACCTGACTAGGCTGGGTGCATTGGCTTAAGCCGGTAGGAGACTTGGACCTGCCTCGCATGGGCCAGTAGGCCTTCTGCAGTGTTCCTTCCTTCTTATGTTCTTATGTTCTTATGACGAAGTTAGTACTGTATGTTCACATGACGAAGTTAGTACTGTATGTTCACATGACGAAGTTAGTACTGTATGTTCACATGACGAAGTTAGTACTGTATGTTCACATCATGAAGTTAGTACTGTATGTTCACATCATGAAGTTAGTACTGTATGTTCACATGATGAAGTTAGTACTGTATGTTCACATGACGAAGTTAGTACTGTATGTTCACATGACGAAGTTAGTACTGTATGTTCACATGACGAAGTTAGTACTGTATGTTCACATCATGAAGTTAGTACTGTATGTTCACATCATGAAGTTAGTACTGTATGTTCACATGATGAAGTTAGTACTGTATGTTCACATGACGAAGTTAGTACTGTATGTTCACATGATAAGTTAGTATTGCATGTTCACATGATGAAGTTAGTACTGTATGTTCACATGATGAAGTTAGTACTGTATGTTCACATGACGAAGTTAGTACTGTATGTTCACATGACGAAGTTAGTACTGTATGTTCACATGACGAAGTTAGTACTGTATGTTCACATGACGAAGTTAGTACTGTATGTTCACATCATGACGGTAGTTCTGTATGTTCACATGACGAAGTTAGTACTGTATGTTCACATGAAGAAGTTAGTACTGTATGTTCACATGATGAAGTTAGTACTGTATGTTCACATGATGAAGTTAGTACTGTATGTTCACATGATGAAGTTAGTACTGTATGTTCACATGACGAAGTTAGTACTGTACGTTCACATGATAAGTTAGTACTGTATGTTCACATGATGAAGTTAGTACTGTATGTTCACATGATGAAGTTAGTACTGTATGTTCACATGACGAAGTTAGTACTGTACGTTCACATGACGAAGTTAGTACTGTATGTTCACATGATGAAGTTAGTACTGTATGTTCACATGATGAAGTTAGTACTGTACGTTCACATGACGAAGTTAGTACTGTATGTTCACATGATGAAGCTAGTACTGTACGTTCACATGACGAAGTTAGTACTGTATGTTCACATGATGAAGTTAGTACTGTATGTTCACATGATGAAGTTAGTACTGTACGTTCACATGACGAAGTTAGTACTGTATGTTCACATGATGAAGTTAGTACTGTATGTTCACATGATGAAGTTAGTACTGTATGTTCACATGATGAAGTTAGTACTGTATGTTCACATGACGAAGTTAGTAAGAGCATAAAAACATAAGAAAGAAGTAACACTGAAACAGGCCTACTGACCCAAGCGGAGCAGGTCCATGTCCCCCCCCCCGGATTAGACCAATAACCCACCGAGTCTGGTCACCTCCACTCAAGGAAGGAGCACTGCACCAGACCCAGCAGCACAAGCTAGTCAGGTCCAACTCACACCCACCCACACCCACTCATGTATTTATCTAACCTATTTTTAAAACTACAATAACTGTACTCGGGAGTTTGTTCCACTCATCCACAACTCTATTACCAAACCAGTACTTTCCTATATCTTTCCTGAATCTGAATTTTTCCAACTTGAAACCATTGCTGCGAGTCATATCTTGGCTGAAAATTTTCAGCATGTTATTTACATCCCTTTATTTATTCCTGTTTTCCATTTATACACATCGATCATATCCCCCCTAATTCTACGCCTTTCGAGAGAGTGCAGATTCAGGGCCCTCACTCTATCCTCATAGGGAAGATTTCTGATACATGGGATTATCTTTGTCATCCTCCTCTGTACGTTTTCCAGAGCATTTATATCCATTCTGTAAAACGGTGACCAGAATTGAGCAGCATAGTCTAAATGAGGCCTAATCAAGGATATATAGAGTTGAAGAACAACCTGAGGACTTCTATTATTTATACTTCTAGATATGAAGCCAAAATTTCTGTTAGCTTTATTGCGAACACTATTGCACTGTTGTCTTGGTTTTAGATTACTGCTATCCAGAACTCGCATGGTTATTTTCCTGTCCAACATTTAGAACTTTGCATTTGTCTATATTAAACTGCATCTGCCACTTCTTCGACCATTGCATCAGTCTATTCAAATCATCCTAATTAGAATGAATTGGACGGCCTATTTTGGCGTCATCAGCAAATTTGCTTATGTAGCTGTTTATTCCCTCATGTATGTCGTTTATATAAATTGTGAACAACAACGGGCCCAACACTGACCTCTCTGGAACACCGGCAGTGACGTGACCCCATTCTGATTTTTCACCATTAATGCAAACTCTCTGCTGCCTATTTGTCAGCCATGCCTCTACCCAGGAAAAAATTTCTCCTCCTATTCCGTGTGCCTTAAGTTTCCTCAATAGCCTCTGACGTGGAACTCTATCGAAAGCCTTACTAAAGTCTATATACACAATATCGTATTCATTACCATGATCTACCTCCTCAAACACCTTAGTGAAAGAAGTTAGTAAATTTCTAAAACAGGAACGCCCCTTTGTAAAACCGTACTGAGATTTCTTAATCAATCTGTGCCTATCAAGATGGCTACGAATTGCTTCGGCAATTATTGATTCCATAAATTTTCTTTCCCACTATGGAGGTAAGTCTTATTGGTCTATAGTTCGAAGTCAAGGACCTGTCACCTGCCTTGTAAATAGGTATTATATTTGCCATTTTCCACTTATCATGCACTATGCCAGTTTGTAGTGATATGTTAAAAAGATTAGCCAAAGGCATGCTAAGTTCCTCTTTACATTCCTTTAACACCCTTACAAACAGTTCATCAGGACCTGGGGATTTGTCAGGTTTTAGTTTCTCTATTTGTCTGAGGACCATGTCACTAGTTACCGCAATCATGCATAGTTTAATATCGTCCTGTTCTACATAATCTATTATTTCAGGAATATCGTGAGTATTTTACTGGATAAAAACTGAGAAGAAGTAGGTATTGAAAATTTCACACATCCTTATCACTGCCAGTGATCTGACCAGAGTTACTCTTAAGCGGGCCTATCGTGTCCCTAATCTTACTTCTGTATACCTGAATGAACCCTTTTGGGTTAGTCTTTGAATTCCTTGTGACTTTAGCCTCATAATCCTCTTTTGCTTTTCTTATTCCTTTCTTTATTTCTCTCTTTAACTGAATATACTGATTTCTTAACTGCCCATCCCCTCTTTTGATTCGCCTATATTTGCCTCTCTTTTGACCATGAGATGTTTTTATCTATTGTTCATCCATTTGGGATCATTTATGTTAGATCTAATTTCCCTACACGGAACAAAAGTTGTCTGGGCAGCTAGAACTATGCTCTGAAAAAGTCATATTGGCAACCAAGATCACCTACCTGACTCACAGTCAGGAGATCCCAATTTAGCCCACCCAAGTAATTTTTGAGTCCCATGAAGTCGGCCAAGCGAAAATCTTGGGCAGAAATTTGATTGTGGTTATCTGGGTAATTCCATGATATATTGAAACTAAGTGATTTGTGATCACTTTCCCAAAACTCATCATTAACCTCAAGATTATTAATTAGTGAATCTTTATTGGCAAAAACCAAGTCAAGCAGATTTTTTCCTCTAGTTAGTTCTGTCACAACCTGTTCTGAAAAGCAATCCTGAACCATATCAAGAAAGTCACTAGACTCAAGATTTCCTGTCATATTGTTCCAATCAATTTGTGTAAAGTTAAAATCTCCCATTATCACAACATTTTCGTATCTAGATGCCTTATGAATTCCGTCCCATAACAGCTTACTGCACTTCCTATCAAGGTTTGGGGGCCTAAAATCACACCCAAAATTAGTTTGTCACGACCGTCTAGAAACTGTAGCCAAACAGATTCTGTGTTCAATGTTTCTAATCTTATATCATGTCTAAGACTACAATTTAATTTTTCTCTGACATACATCGCCACTCCACCACCCTTCCTGTTGACCCTATTAGTGTGGAATAGTTTATAACCCTGTATGTTGCATTCAGAAGGCATTTCTCTACCTTTCAGGTTGAACTAGGTCTCTGTTATACCAATAATATCTATATTACCTGCACTTGCAAGTAATCTTAGCTCATCTATCTTATTTCTTAGACTCCCACTATTTGTATAGTAAACCTTAACGGAGCTAGTCGCTCATTACCCTCTACTATCTCTCTTTGTTGATCAACTGATTCGTCATTACTAGCAATTTTATTTTGAATATTGTCTTTTAAACATATCCCTGACGCATCCCGGTAATAACTGCTGTTTTTAACCCTAATACTGCAGCCTGATTGTATCCCACAAACACCCATACCTCTATAATCTATCAGTTTAAATTCCTAGACAAGTCGTCAATTACCCTCTCAATCGAATTGGCTAATGCAACCACTCCATCCCCAGAGAGATGAATCCCATCCCTTGCATACATATCACGTTTGCCAAAGAATAGGTCCCAGTTATCAATGAATGGGATTGCAAGTTCCTTGCAGTACCTGTCTAACCAGCAGTTTATACCAATTGCCCTAGACATCCATTCATTGCCCACTCCCTTTCTAGGCAAGATGCTACATATGACTGGGATTCCTCCCTTAGACGTAACTACTTCTATGGCTGGCCTGTACTTATCCAGCAGCTCCTATCTCCTGCCCTTCCCAATGTCATTACCCCCAGCACTAAGACAGATAATGGGCTTGTTCCCATTACCTGACATAATATTATCCAACCTGCTGACTATGTCACCAACACCAGCTCCTGGAAGGCACACTCTCTGTCTGACCTTTCTGTCTCTGTTACAAAAAGCATGGTCCATATATCTTACCTGAGAATCTCATACTATTAAAATATTCTTACCTTGATTAGCAGGGGAATCAGTGGAACCTTCAACCACACTAACCACTGAAGTACACTCGTCTTGGAGAACAGAGAATCGATTTCCTACCGTCACATCTTCTCTGTTAACCCTCCTTATCTTCCTTCCTGAACTGTGAACCACTTGCCACTTAAAGCGGCTGCCACTACCGCTGCTAGTGACCATTTCCTCCTTACCAGCTAGATCCTTCTCACACTCACTCCCAAACTCATCTATGCGAAGCTTCAGCCTCCTATTTTCCTCCTGAAGAAGTAGAACCTCCTTCTTCAACACCTGAACCTGAGATTCTAAAACACTACGACAAGCCATGGTGCTTGGTAACAGCACACGTTAACTCCCAGAGAGCTTCGGACAGGTATGACTGCAGGTGACCACTGACCTCAGCATACTGTATGCTCACATGACGAAGTTAGTACTGTATGTTCACATGACAAAGCTAGTACTGTATGATCTCATGTCAAAGTTAGTACTGTATGCTCGCATGATGAAGGAAGTACTGTATGTTCACATGACAAAGTTAGTACTGTATGCTCACATGGTGAAGGAAGTACTATATGATCACATGACGAAGTTAGTACTGTTTGATCACATGATGAAGCTAGTACTGTATGCTCACATAATGAAGGAAGTACTGTATGATCACATGATGATCTTAGTACTGTATGCTCACATGATGAAGGAAGTACTGTATGATCACATGATGAAGTTAGTACTGTATGATCACATGACGAAGTTAGTACTGTATGTTCACATGACGAAGTTAGTACTGTTTGACCACATGACGAAGTTAGTACTGTTTGACCACATGACGAAGTTAGTACCGTATGTTCACTTGATGGCAGCATGGAATCCTGCTCCTTGCAGAAATCACTCAGATAACCCATCTTTTATAATAAATAAATAAATAAATATAAACATATATTATTGTGCCCACGAACGAGTGGTATTGATGAATAACAACACTGCGACTAGGCAAGGACTCGAACTCATGTTGTTTTGGCCAGCCTCATGGTGGGCGAAAACTCATGACGCCTTAATCCAATCCTTGTATGGTCCAGTGGATTAAGGCGTCATGAGTTTTTGCCCATCATGAGGCAGGCCAAAGCATCATGGGTTCGAGTACTTGGCTAGTCGCAGTGTTGTTATATATATATATATATATATATATATATATATATATATATATATATATATATATATATATATATATATATACATATATATATATATATATATATATATATATATATATATATATATATATATATGTATGTATATATATGTATATATATATATATATATATATATATATATATATATATATATATATATATATATATATATATATATATATATATATACATACATATACATACATATATATATATATATATATTGATAATGTGAGTATTCACGAATGCGCTTGGAATTTCTCTATTCTTTCAGAGTGGTTGTTTTGCATATATATATATATATATATATATATATATATATATATATATATATATATATATATATATATATATATATATATATATATATATATATATATATATATATATATATATATATATATATATATATGCAAAACAACCACTCTGAAAGAATAGAGAAATTCCAAGCGCATTCGTGAATACTCACATTATCAAGGAACTATGAGAGTAAAGCATCCAAGGAAGCTATATAAGGGGTCTGGCCAGCACCTCACTGTCAGATCCCACAACGGTTAAACACCTGACGCGCGCCGACCCAACTTGGATAGGTCCTTTCCACAACTCACCCACAAACTATTCTACCCAAGAAAATTTAAAAATTATTATTTGTCCAGTGTATTATCAAATTTATATAAACCAAAGGAAATATTCATATTATTGTCAAAACTGCTTTTTTATGAAACAAGATTCAATTATATTCCTGTCGACCATGGACTTGCTTGATACTACTTTCTTAACTTTTTGAAAATCATTTGGATGGTTAAAATCTCTTACATGAATAAATAGAGCATTGGAATCTTGTCCAGTTCTAATGCTATATTTATGTTGTTTTAATCTTAGTTCGAGATTTTTACCAGTTTGACCGTAATAAACTTTATCGCAAATTTTACAAGGAATCTTATAGACACATCCATCAGCATTTTGGGGGGAATTCTTTATCAAAAGTTTTTTTACTGTATCAAGATTTTTGAATACAACTTTAATTTTAAAAGTCTTAAGAAGAGAAGGCATATCAACCAAGTTTTCATGGTAAGGGAGAACCAACATATTTTTGGTTGAATAAGGCTGGTTGTCCCTTTATGGATTGTAAAAAGTATTTCTAGCAACTTTAAAAGATTTATCAATTACATTTCTTGGGTATTTTAAATCATTACCTATTTCATAAATTTTGGATATTTCCTCATCTATGAACTCAGGACTACAAATTCGTAAAGCTCTCAAAAACATTGATGAGAAAACAGACAGTTTGACTTTATCTTGATGCGAGGAATAATAGTGGACATAGGAACAGTTATTTGTAGGTTTTCTGTAAATTTTAAATTTGAATTCATTATTACCCTTAATAATTAAAACATCTAGAAAAGGCAATGAGTTATTTTCTTCAAACTCAACAGTAAAGTTTATAGAATGGGCTAAGCTATTTAATTTTCCAAGGAAATGGTGTATATCTACATTTTTGGGCATAGACACAAAATATCATCAACATATCTGAACCATTTAGCTCTATTAGGGAGGATAGTGTTAAACAACCTTGTTTCAAAAAATTCCATGTATAGGTTACTAAGAACAGGTGAAAGAGAATTTCCCATTGCCATACCAAACTTCTGAGTGTAAAACTTATCATTAAATACAAATTTTGCATCAACAATGCAAATTTTAATAAGTTTAATGATAGTAGGAACTGGCAATGGTAAATCATAGTTAACGAGTTCTTCAGATAAGAAACTTAATAAATCATCAACAGGAACTTTCGTAAACAAGGAAGTAACATCAAAACTAATCATGTTAAAATCATTTAAGTCAGTCAAGGAGCTCAATTTATCAACCAAGTCTATGTTGTTTTTAACATTAAAGTTAGAAATTTTGCCAACAATAGGGCTCAAAATATCATCAAGCCATTTGGATAATTTATATGAAACTGACCCTATGCAGCTAATAATTGGTCTGACTGGATTCCCTGGTTTGTGTGTTTTTATTAGTCTGTTTTCTCATCAATGTTTATAAGAGCTTTACGAATTTGTAGTCCTGAGTTCATAGATGAGGAAATATCCAAAATTTATGAAATAGGTAATGATTTAAAATACCCAAGAAATGTAATTGATAAATCTTTTAAAGTTGCTAGAAATACTTTTTACAATCCAAAAAGGGACAACCAGCCTTATTCAACCAAAAAT
This sequence comes from Cherax quadricarinatus, assembly GCF_038502225.1. Classification (NCBI taxonomy): domain Eukaryota; kingdom Metazoa; phylum Arthropoda; class Malacostraca; order Decapoda; family Parastacidae; genus Cherax; species Cherax quadricarinatus. The sequence goes on along the minus strand of NW_027197690.1, from coordinate 20,761 downwards.
ATGTTGGTTCTCCCTTACCATGAAAACTTGGTTGATATGCCTTCTCTTCTAAAGACTTTTAATATTAAAGTTGTATTCAAAAATCTTGATACAGTAAAAAAAACTTTTGATAAAGAATTCCCCCCAAAATGCTGATGGGTGTGTCTATAAGATTCCTTGTAAAATTTGCGATAAAGTTTATTACGGTCAAACTGGTAAAAATCTCGAAGTAAGATTAAAACAACATAAATATAGCAATAGAACTGGACAAGATTCCAATGCTCTATTTATTCATGTAAGAGATTTTAACCATCCAATTGATTTTCAAAAAGTTGAGAAAGTAGTATCAAGCAAGTCCATGGTCGACAGGAATATAATTGAATCTTGTTTCATAAAAAGCAGTTTTGACAATAATATGAATATTTCCTTTATATAAATTAGATCCATTTATAATTAATAGAATTTGGGAAGAATTTAATAATACACTGGACAAATAATAATTTTTAAATTTTCTTGGGTAGAATAGTTTGTGGGTGAGTTGTGCAAAGGACCTATCCAAGTTGGGTCGACGCGCGTCAGGTGTTTAACCGTTGTGGGATCTGATAGTGAGGTGCTGGCCAGACCCCTTATATAGCTTCCTTGGATGCTTTATTTTCATAGTTCCTTGATAATGTGAGCAGTCACGAAAGCGCTTGGAATTTCTGTATTCTTTCAGAGTGGTTGTTTTGCATATTCTGAAATCACCTGTTTACTGTGATCTTATCGGATATATATATATATATTTATATATATATATATATATATGTATCTATATATATATATATTATATATATTTATTTATATATATATATATATATATATATATATATATATATATATATGTATATATATGTATGTATATATATGTATATGTATGTATATATATGTATATGTATATATGTATATATATATATATATATATATATATATATATATATATATATACATACATATACATACATATATATATATATATATATATATATATATATATATATATATATATATATATATATATATATATATATATATATATATATATATATATATATATATATATATATATATATATATATATATATATATATATATATATATATATATATATATATATATATTTATATATATATATATATATTTAATTTACATAGTTTTTTATGTTGTGATATTTGCAAGTGAGAATAGATCATGTAACTAGTTGTTCTGACACATATATTAGGAACAGAAATAGTAATGAAACAGTCAGAGACACACACACATGTACACACTGAGAGGTGAACATGTCTGCTCGCCTCAGCCACATACTGTTGTCTACAATTATATATAAATTATTTATAGGTCCCAGCGATATTCTCAGAAGTGCTCGATTGTATGAGACTTCTTGAAGCCCAGTGTCAGAGTGGCACCCCAAGGTTCACCCCAAGCTGCCAAAGTTCACCCTACACTACCAAGGTTCACCCCAAGCTGCCAAAGTTCACCCTACACTACCAAGGTTCACCCCAAGCTGCCAAAGTTCACCCTACACTACCAAGGTTCACCCCAAGCTGCCAAAGTTCACCCTACACTACCAAGGTTCACCCCAAGCTGCCAAGGTTCACCCTACACTACCAAGGTTTACCCCAAGCTGCCAAGGTTCACCCTACACTACCAAGGTTCACCCCAAGCTGCCAAGGTTCACCCTACCCTACCAAGGTTCACCCCAAGCTTCCAAGGTTCACCCTACACTACCAAGGTTCACCCCAAGCTGCCAAGGTTCACCCTACACTACCAAGGTTCACCCCAAGCTGCCAAAGTTCACCCTACACTACCAATGTTTACCCCAAGCTGCCAAGGTTCACCCTACACTACCAAGGTTCACCCCAAGCTGCCAAGGTTCACCCTACACTACCAAGGTTCACCCCAAGCTGCCAAGGTTCACCCTACACTACCAAGGTTCACCCCAAGCTGCCAAGGTTCACCCTACACTACCAAGGTTCACCCCAAGCTGCCAAGGTTCACCCTACACTACCAAGGTTCACCCAACACTGCCAAGGTTCACCCTACACTACCAAGGTTCACCCCACACTGCCAAAGTTCACCCTACACTACCAAGGTTCACCCCAAGCTGCCAAGGTTCACCCTACACTACCAAGGTTCACCTCACACTGCCAAAGTTCACCCTACACTACCAAGGTTCACCCCACACTGCCAAAGTTCACCCTACACTACCAAGGTTCACCCCACACTGCCAAAGTTCACCCTACACTACCAAGGTTCACCCCACACTGCCAAACTTCACCCTACACTACCAAGGTTCACCCCACACTGCCAAAGTTCACCCTACACTACCAAGGTTCACCCCACACTGCCAAAGTTCACCCTACACTACCAAGGTTCACCCCAAGCTGCCAAAATTCACCCTACACTACCAAGGTTCACCCCACACTGCCAAAGTTCACCCTACACTACCAAGGTTCACCCCACACTGCCAAAGTTCACGCTACACTACCAAGGTTCACCCCACACTGCCAAAGTTCTCTCCACACTACCAAGGTTCAATCTACACTGTCAAAGTTCTCCCCACACTACCAAGGTTCATTCTACACTGCCAAAGTTCCCCACACTACCAAGGTTCACTCTACACTGCCAAAGTTCCCCACACTACCAAGGTTCACTCTACACTGCCAAAGTTCACCCCACACAGGCATGGTTCACCTCACACTGCCAACGTTCACCCCACAATAACAAGGTTCAACCCATACTGCGAAGGCTCACTCCACACTGCTGAGGTTCACCCCACACTGACATAGTTCACCCCACACTGCTGAGGTTCACCCCACACTGACATAGTTCACCCTACACTGCCAAGGTTCACCCCACACTACCATGGTTCACTCCACACTACCAAGGTTCACCCCACAGTACCGAGGTTCACCCCACTCTGCCAACATTCACCCCACACTACCAAGGTTCACCCCACACTGCCAAAGTTCACCCTACACTACCAAGGTTCACCCCACACTGCCAAAGTTCACGCTACACTACCAAGGTTCACCCCACACTGCCAAAGTTCTCTCCACACTACCAAGGTTCAATCTACACTGTCAAAGTTCTCCCCACACTACCAAGGTTCATTCTACACTGCCAAAGTTCCCCACACTACCAAGGTTCACTCTACACTGCCAAAGTTCCCCACACTACCAAGGTTCACTCTACACTGCCAAAGTTCACCCCACACAGGCATGGTTCACCTCACACTGCCAACGTTCACCCCACAATAACAAGGTTCAACCCATACTGCGATGGCTCACTCCACACTGCTGAGGTTCACCCCACACTGACATAGTTCACCCCACACTGCTGAGGTTCACCCCACACTGACATAGTTCACCCTACACTGCCAAGGTTCACCCCACACTACCATGGTTCACTCCACACTACCAAGGTTCACCCCACAGTACCGAGGTTCACCCCACTCTGCCAACATTCACCCCACACTACCAAGGTTCACTCCACACTGCCAAAGTTCACCAGACATTACCAAGGTTCACCCCACACTGCTAAAGTTCACCCGACACTACCAAGGTTCACCCCACTCTACCAAGGTTCACCCCACACTACTAAGGTTCACCCCCACTACCAAGGTTCACTCCACACTGCCAAAGTTCACCCCACACTGCCAAAGTTCACCCCACACTACAAAGGTTCACACCACACTACCAAGATTCACTCCACACTTTCAAGGTTCACCCCACACTACCAAGGTTCACCCCACACTACCAAGGTTCACCCCACACTGCCAAAGTTCACCCCACACTACCAAGGTTCACCCCACACTACCAAAGTTCACCCCACACTACGAAGATTCACTCCCACTACCAAGGTTCACTCCACACTGCCAAAGTTCACCCCAGATTACCAAGGTTCACCCTACACTGCCAAAGTTCACCCCACACTACCAAGGTTCACCCCACACTACCAAGGTTCACCCCACACTGCCAAAGTTCACCCCACACTACCAAGGTTCACTCTACACTGTCAAAGTTCACCTCACACTACCAAGGTTCACTCTACACTGCCAAAGTTCACCCCACACTACCAAAGTTCACTCTACACTGCCAAAGTTCACCCCTCACTACTAAGGTTCACTCTACACTGGCAAAGTTCACCCCACACTACCAGGATTCACTCTACTCTGCCAAAGTTCACCCCGCACTACCAAAGTTCACCCCACTCTGCCAAAGTTCACCCCACATTACCAAGGTTCACTCTACACTGGCAAAGTTCACCCCACACTACCAAGGTTCTCTCTACACTGGTAAAGTTCACCCCACACTACCAAGGTTCACCCTACACTGCCAAAGTTCACCCCACACTACCAAGGTTCACCCCACACTGCCAAAATTCATCCCACGCTACCAAGGTTCACTCCACACTACCTAAGTTCACCCCACACTGTAAAAGTTCACCCCCCACTGCCAACGTTCACCCCACAATACCAAGGTTCAACCCACACTGCCAAGGTTCACTCCAACCTACGGAGGTTCACCCCACACTGACATAATTCACTCCACACTGCCAAGGTTCACCCCATACTGCCGAGGTTCACCCCACACTGCCAACGTTCTCCCCACACTGCCAACGTTCACCCTACACTGCCAAGGTTCACCCCACACTGCCAACGTTCACTCTACACTGCTAACGTTAACCCTACACTACCAGGGTTCCCCCCACACTGCCAAGGTTCACCCCACATTGCTAAGGTTCTCCCATCAGGTACCCACACGGTAGCTAGTATTGAAGTGACACCTCCGGGTATATCAGGTAACTGCAGTTTTGGACCCTCGGATGAAGGTCTTTGCAAGTAAGTCCAGGTGGCCATACATTTTGCTTCGTAGGGGTGTAATGCCAGTGTCGGATGACACGTACACCGGGTTGGTCGTTTTCCTCCAAGAAATTACCGGATTCACTCTCAAGACTCTAGTGCACAGGTTATGGGTGGAGTCTGCATACCAGTGTGGGTACTTAGCTGTAGGTATCACAGATGATATACCTTGTGAAGGTGTTGACTTACTCTTAGGCAATAACGTGATGGGCCTTCTCGAAAGTGAGGTACCTTTGGTTTGGAGGGACCCAGCCTCACAGAGTTGGGAGGATAAAGCTAGGGCTACCTTGCCCGAGTTATTTCCAGTGTGTGCAGTAACCAGGAAAATGGCATAAGATAAGAGTCCAGTGTCTCTCCTTGACTCTTCCGGTTCTGGGGAAGATTTGGGTTTGGGAAACCTTTTCCTCGAGCCTAGCCTGCAGGGGGCTCAGGATAGTGATGAACCATCCCAGGCAGGACCCTGTTTGAGTGGGGGTCTTGGAACTGGTACAGGGGGGGGGACTACTAGTCGAGAGCAGCTGATCGAGGCCCAGGGGTGTGACGACACCCTATAAGTTATTTGGTCATCTGCTGTTACCGAGGAAGAGGCCTCTCAACTGTTTCTTTTTTTACAGACGGTATTTTGATGAGAAAGACCTTATCGGAAACGATACCTAATGATGGAGCACGGGAGGCACTCTGCCAAGTGGTTGTGCTGGAACCGTTTAGGTATCAAGTTTTGTGTTGGCCCACGATGTCCCCATGAGAGGACATTTAGGTGTTAAAAAGACAATGGGCAAGATTTCTAAACATTTTTACTGGCCCCACGTATGGGAATCATGCCCAGTTTGACAAAGGGTAGGAAAACCTAATCAAGGAATTAAACCTGCACCTCTTAACCCTATTACAGTAGCCGGAGAACCTTTTAGCAGGCTAGTGGTGGATTGTGTGGGGCTGCTACCCAGGACCAAGATGGGAAACCAGCACTTACTTATTATTATTTGTTCCTCTACCAGGTTTCCGGTGGCCATTCCGCTATGTAAAATTACTATAAGCGTGGTCTTGAGAGCATTGGTGAAATTTTTTACGCAGGTCGGGATCCCTAAAGAAATTCAAACAGATCAGGGGTCAAATTTTGCATCTAAACATTTTTGCACAGTTTTGGGCGAGTTTAATATTAAAATAACAACCTCCACCGCCTATCACCTAGAGAGTCAAGGGGTTGTGGAGTGCTTTCAACAGTCTCTCAAGACTATGCTGCTTTCTTATTGTACCCAGTACCAGAAGGACTGGGATGAGGGTATCCCCCTCATTTTATCTGCTGTGCGGGACAGCACTCAGGACTCATTACTCTATAGTCCTATCGAACTGATCTGTGGTCACCAGATAAGGGGACCAATGACAATTTTGAAAGATCACTGGCTTGGTGAGAATTGTAAGGCTGCTCCATTGGAGGATTTTCTCGCTTTCAGAGACCGTTTGGCTCATATGAAGTGTCTGGCGGCTGAGACCCTTTACATCAGCCAAACCAAGATGAAGAAACAATTTGACTGCATGACCGTGCCTCGTACCTTTGAAGTAGGGGAGGAGGTACTAGCATTGGAGCCAGTGCCTGGTAATGCCTTAAAAGCAAAGTTCAGTGGGCCATACAAGGTGGTGGAAAAGGTCACAGATCAAAATTACAGAATTCACACACCTGGGCGGCGGAAGTCTGAACTTGTGGAGCATATAAACAGTGTGAAAAGGTACAACCAAAGAGGTGTGGCGAGTGTTAATATAGTAGGTGACCCAGGGGTGGACACTGATGCGCAGGGATCCACAGATGTACACCTTAGTAGCAGGATATTTTTAAAAGATCCTTCACAATGTATGTTAGGTCTTAGTAAGGAAAGGGTTGCTGAGATGGTTCAGCTTCTCTTGAATTTTGAGGATTTGTTTGGGGACATCCCTCGTGTAAGCAAGCTAAAGCCCCATGATATAGATGTAAGGGAAGCTGAACCAATTCGGGAGGTCCCTTACAGAATGAACCCACAAAAGAGAGAAAGTATGGAGAAGGAGGTGAAATTTCTACTTAACGATGATTTAATAATAACAAGTGAGAGTGAGTGGGCATCCCCCTGTCTGATGGTTCCCAAACCAGATGGCACCATGAGGATGTGCACTGACTACCGTAAGGTTAATTTAATAACTAAGACTGATTGTTTTCTTCTTCTTAGAATGGACGATGTCACTGATGCAGTGGGGGGAGTTAAATATGTAAGTTAGACCTGTTGAAGGGTTATTACCAGATACCTTTAACCCCACGTGCCAGTGACATCTCTGCTTTTGTGATGCCAGATGGACTTTTTCAGTACAACTTTCTTCCATTTGGGTTTTGTAATGCACCCTCCTGTTTTCAACACAGGATGCAGGAGGTTACACATGGCCTAAATGGCATGAGGTGTTATACTGATGACCTTATTATTTTTAGCAACTGTTGGACAGAGCATGTGACACAGCTTAGAGGGCTTTTCTCTAGGCTCGCTGATGCTCAGCTCACAGTTAATTTGGTGAAGAGAGTCTTCGGACAAGCCCAGGTAACTTTTCTGGGACTTGTTATTGGCCAGTGGAAAGTGGCCCCAGTGAATGCCAAGGTGGAGGCTATAGACAATTACCCTGTACCAAAGAACCAGAAGGAGGTTATGTGTTTTGTGGGCATGGTAACATTTTACAGAAAGCTCTGTCCAAATTTGTCAGGGGTGATCTCTCCACTCACAGACCTGACTAGCCCTAAGCAAACATTTGTGTGGGGTTAGAAGTGTCAGAGGGCATTTGAACATGTAAAAGCTCTGCTTACTAGTGCTCTTGTGCTGGCTAGTCCTAATTTTACATTGCCATTTTTCTAGAAGTAGATGCCAGTGATACTGGTGTTGGGGCTGCATTACTGCAAGAAGTAGTGGGAAAATTATTGCCAGTCAGCTACTTCTCGGCAAAACTAAAGAAACACCAACAACACTATACCACCATAGAAAAGGAGGCCCTTGCTCTAGTGTTGGCAGTGCAACATTCTGAGGCAAATGTATCATCATCAGTTCACCCTATAACTCTGTATAGTGACCATAATCCTTTATGTTTCCTTCACTTAATCAGGAACCACAATCAGAGACTCACTAGGTCGGCCTTGTTTCCCCAACCTATGAATCTTGTGATTCATTATGTGAAGGGAGAGGAGAATGTGGTTGCTGATGCCTTGTCTCGTGTTTAAAGTACATGACATAGTGTATAGGTCACTTATCTGTTTTTGTTTTGCAGTGATTTACAGTAGACAAGTAGATGGAACCTGGGACCACTCAAAAGGAGATGGGCAGGTTGAGCTGGAGTTGGAAGTATCAGAATTCCCTAGTGTGTGTGTTTTGGGGGTAGTCACATCAGGTACCATGCCTACGTAAGGAAGATATGCTACTTTTTTTTCGAGGTGTTGGCTGGGACACCTCACCTTTGTTTTATGTTGGTATAGAGGCTGTTGGACCTAAACGTTTTGTTGAATATGGGGTTGGTGGTGATTCCCCCCCCCCCATCCCCCCCACTTTTTGGGTCATGTCTCATGATCTGGGGTGTTTTGGTTCTCCAGGACTTTTTAATTTTTCCCATTTGCATCACAATTGGGATGACTCCAGGGTCCTTGGAATGACATGTAGGTGTTGGCCTGGGAGGTCCACCTTTTGGGGGTCTTCACTGATGACTCCAGGGTTTTATGGCCACAGTCCCACCAACAAAATTTATGTGACTATCCACCCGGTTTTTTTGGAGCCTGATATTCTCCCTCTCCTGTGCTCTCCTGATTCTCTCAGAGGTGTGTCATGGGGAACCAGTCTTGCTTACTAAAGATTGCTGTGAGATGGGGTTGATAATGTGATGTTTCTTTCTAAGTAGAATTTAATACGTAAAATTTGTTTTTATTTTTATTTGCACTCCTCCTGGAAAGTGTTACTGTTTGATTTTTTTTTCTGGTGTCACTCCTGTTTTGATCTGTTCTGGCAATTTACTAGCACATAGATATATACGGGAAAATGATACGACACTGAGCCCTTGAATTATGTAACTAAATGGCATTCTTCAGGGGTACTTATATACAAAGTTAAGTCATTAGTTTATGAGGTTGAAAGATGTATTTTGCTAAAATGGATCAGTGCCGGTGCATGGTCAACACTGTGTTGTGATGGTGCATTTTCCTAACATAGTTGTCTAAGAGCATGACTGTGGGCTCGTTTGGCATAGAACTTGATAACTTTTATGTTAGGCAAGTTTCACATGTTCGTAGTCAAGTGCCTCATTTGTTAATACTGCATATTTGTAGTACCAAATGACTGTGATTGTATGGTGGTCATTCCCCAGTTATAATTTTGCCCGTTGCCTTGGACCTTAGGGTGGGGTTTATTTTCTTTCTTTTTTCTTTGGCCTAGCGGTGTCCGTGAGGATCCCGCTAACAGAGTGAGACCTATGTTCTGGGAGTGTTATGCAGGGTTCTGCATGACATTGTAACGTATATATAGTGGAGAAGTGTTCCATAATAGAATGAATGTTATAATTGTAAAGCTTAATTTTATAATGCCTAATGTGCATTTGTGGGTACTGTAAAGTACTTTAAACTGTAAGTGTAAAGAAATCCTGCCAGGAATTTATTTTCCAACTGTGTTTGGTTGTAATAAAGTTGGTAGAATTACCGACAATATGTAAAGTAGGATACAAGTGCAACTAATGGGACATTTTTATTGTAGCAACCTATCGCTCTCCAGGAGCTTTGTCAAGCCGTTACAAACAGTACATGGACACAGAGAGTATACATAAGCTCAGAGTGAGGAGCAATACTAGTGGTAGTAGTAGTAGTAGTAGTGAGATAAGTTGTAGTAGTAGTAGTAGTAGTAGTAATACATTATGTAGAACAATTGACTCGCACAAGAGTAAAAGGATATAAAAGCTATAACTTGGGTAACATAAAAATAGGTTAGACAAATATTTCTATTGGAAGCTGGATAGAGAAGGCCTGTTTCAATGTAATTTGCTTTGTGTATTATTAACAGGAGAGACTATGTGATGGCAGGGTTCACTGTTTTCAGGAGGATTCTTGTTAAGACTTCAGAGATGGTGAAGCTGCCTTTGTATTGTTTAATTGTACTAGAAACAGGTATTAGTGAAGATTCAAGACACTTGCTTGACTCAAGAAATCGTAATGACACGATTGCAAACAAACCATACCCCCGGCCGGGATTGAACCAGCGGTCATAGAGTCTTATAACTCCAGCCCGTCGCGTTAGCCACTAGACCAGCTAGCGGAAATTGGCTTCTTTGATCACTGAGATGATTGGTGGAATTTCGGTGTTGTACACAGGCGTTGTTCAAGTTATCGTTCCTACATGCGTAAATGTGTTCATTGAGGCGGGTGTCGAGGGTTTCTTGCTGTTTCACCTACATAAATCTTGTCGCAGCCTCCACAGGGTATAGTGTAAACCCCTGCGTTGACTGGTTCGTGGTGCTTGGATTTTGTTCTGGTTAGATCCTTTATTGAAGTGCTGGAAGCGATGGCAACTCTGGTGTAAGCTTGTGAAAGTACTTTAGAAACATTCAGTGCAACCTGGCTGTTGGGAAGAATTATAACTTTGTTAGGAGTGTTGTTGGTGCGTGGAGAATCAATGATCTGAAGAGCTCTTTTCTTGCAATCTTTGATGAAAAAGGAAGGAAAATGTAAATCAGTGAAGGTTTGGTGAATGTATGTACATTCCTCTTCAAGAAACTCAGGACTACAAATTCGGTATTATGCTCTTACGAAAAATCCCATGATGATGCCTCTTTTGGTCCTAGTATCTTGACTGGAATAGAAGTGTGTGAGATCATTTTTATTTGTAGGTTTCCGATAAACTTGAAATCTTAGGCTGTTGTCTACTTTGTGAATGAGGACGTCGAGGAAAGGTAGCTTGTCATTGGACTCTTCTTCTAGTGTAAACTGGATCGCCGGTTCAATTGCGTTGAGCCTTGCCTGAAGATTCCGTACATCAAAACGTTTGGGAGTTATTACAAGGGCGTCGTCCATGTAACGTAACCAAGTGACGCTTGAGAGGATGATGTTGGCGAAGTGTTCGGACTCTAGGTTTTCCATGTATAAGTTGGCTAAGACGGCACTGATGGGGGACCCCATTCCCATGGCGTAGGTTTGTTTGAAGAGTCTGTTATTGAAAGAAAAACAGTTGAAACTAACACAGAGTTCAATCAAGTCAACAAAATCTCCGGGAGGTAGAGGAAGAATAAGGTCCTGATTGATTTTACGTCGAAGAACCTCGATGGCTTTAGTGGTAGGTACTTTAGTGAAGAGGGAAGTCACGTCCAAACTGCTTAGTTTCTTGTTACGGATGGAGAGGTTTCGGATGCGGTTGAGAAGGTCGCCTGAATGTTTAAGATGAGCGGGGCTGATGGTCCCCAGAAGGCAGGAAAGATGTTTGGCAAGAACTCCGGCTAGTTTGTGTGGTGCACTGCCTATACCTGACGTGATTGGTCTGAGAGGAATATTATGTTTATGGGTCTTGGGTAAACTATACATGTGTGCTGGTTTAGGGTTGCTGGGTAACAAATACAGAAGTTTTTTCCCTTTTCTAGTGCGTTTGAGTACTTGTCTGGTTTTGTATAGAAAATCCTTGGTGAGTGTCTCCCACTGTTGAGTGCTAATGAGTTCGTATGTAGATTGATCATTTAAAAGGTCCATCATTTTGGTGTTGTAGTCACTGGTAGACGACTCCACCTCCTTTGTCGGCGGTGGTGACGATAATGTTGGGGTCGTTGGCGAGGTCCTTAAGGGCAGTGATATATCGTCTAGGAAGATTAGAAGAAGAATGTTCACATAAAGCTGCAGTGAGAATGACCTGTACATAACCCTTCTGGAAGTTACTGTCTCTGTGTCTGTGATTTCTGGTAACTAGGTTGAGTTGATAGTTCGGTTTGCGTATGTAAGTGGTAAATTTGAATCCCAGACTCAGTGCTTGTATCTCGTAGTCAGTTAAGGTGCGTGACGATAGATTGTTTATCAGGGATTCCCGTCCCATTTCCTTCCTTTTTCATCAAAGATTGCAAGAAAAGAGCTCTTCAGATCATTAATTCTCCACGCACCAACACCACTCCTAACGAAGTTATAATTCTTCCCAACAGCCAGGTTGCACTGAATGCTTCTAAAGTACTCTCACAAGCTAACACCAGAGTCGCCATCGCTTCCAGCACTTCAATAAAGGATCTAACCAGAACAAAATCCAAGCACCACGAACCAGTCAACGCAGGGGTTTACACTATACCCTGTGGAGGCTGCGACAAGATTTATGTAGGTGAAACAGCAAGAAACCTCGACACCCGCCTCAATGAACACATTTATGCATGTAGGAACGATAACTTGAACAACGCCTGTGTACAACACCGAAATTCCACCAATCATCTCAGGAAATTCAGGGACACCCAATTAGTGATCAAAGAAGCCAATTTCCGCAAACGCAAGTGTCTTGAATCTTCACTATTAGCTGTTTCTAGTACAATTAAACAATACAAAAGCATTGTAGGAAGTTGTGTCTGTTGCGATAGCTGTGAGCACGAAGAAGGGTGTCCAAATAACGTCTGCATGAAATGTCCATTATGTTGCGGTGTCCGACAGATTGTAATAAAGTTGGTAGAATTACCGACAATATGTAAAGTAAAAGGACACAAGTGCAACTAATGTGACATTTATTGTGGCAACGTTTCGCTCTCCAGGAGCTTGATAAAGCTCCTGGAGAGCGAAACGTTGCCACAATAAATGTCACATTAGTTGCACTTGTGTCCTTTTACTTTACATATTGTCGGTAATTCTACCAACTTTATTACAATCTGTCGGACACCGCAACATAATGGACATTTCATGCAGACGTTATTTGGACACCCTTCTTCGTGCTCACAGCTATCGCAACAGACACAACTTCCTACAAGATTGCCTGGCAGAGAAGGTGATCCCCAAGTCTACTCCTGCACAACTCTCCAAATACAAAAGCAGCTTCACCATCTCTGAAGTCTTAGCAAGAATCCTCCTGAAAACAGTAAACCCTGCCATCACATAGTCTCTCCTGTTAATAATACACAAAGCACATTACATTGAAACAGGCCTTCTCTATCCAGCCTCCAATAGAAATATTTGTCTAACTTATTTTTATGTTACCCAAGTTATAGCTTTTATATCCTTTTACTCTTGTGCGAGTCAATTGTTCTACGTATTGTATTACTACTACTACTACTACTACTACAATTTATCTCACTACTACTACTACTACCACTAGTATTGCACCTCACTCTGAGCCTATATATACCCTCTGTGTCCATGTAGTAGTAGGTAGTAGAGATCATCAGTGCTAAGGCAGCAGACGCATAGATTACATTAGCAGAGCAGAACAGCACACTTAGCATCACAGTCCAGCACCACGTGGACAGACACATGGCTTCTGCTGAAAGGAAGAGGTCACGATGTTGCAGGGACACGACGGATGACTCGGATTTAGAAATGGACGACTCGGATTTAGAAATGGACGACTCGGATTTAGAAATGTGGGGCGCAATCCTAGCGAAGAAGTTGCGAGACCACTCCGTGTCATCAGAGGAAAAGTCTCCAGTTCTGACAAGCCTAACCATGCAGCCAGAGAATGCGGAAGGATGGATCAATGTGAACAGTAAGACACGCTGTCCCTCCAAGGAGCAGGTAAACCAGCTCAAATCACCTTCCAGATTCAAGGTAAAGGCTTATGGGGAACACAAAACCCACTATGGCGTGGTTACACACCTGGAAACACGGCACAAACTGAGGTTCAAGATATGGCTCAAACTGAGGAGAGAACCAATACTGACTCCTATCAACAGGGAAATGCATATCACCTTGAAGAAAGTCATGGAGACAGACCGCTCCTTCACCCTGGAGGAACTGGATTCTCGGCAGGTCACCAAGGGTGTAGTGATGAGATACCCGCTGATGATGCCCATCGAGGCAGTAGCAGCTCACCCCAGTGTCGTGTCAGCTCAGCGTCTCAAGGCAAAATCGGCAGGCAATGCACCAACCCGGCAGGTCTTCATTCAGCATGTAGGACCGCTGCCATCCCAGCTGGACCTTGGTTCTTGGGGCAGGTACGATGTCAGGACCTTCACGGCAGAACCAGTTTGCTGTTTCAAGTGCCAGCATTACGGACACCTGGGTGCACTCTGTCCGAACAGAGTAATCTGCGGTGTCTGCAGCCAGCCCCACCCTACCGAGGAATGCATCACCAAGCTGAAGAATGCATCGCCACCCACTCCACGATGCCCGAATTGCAGGCAGAAACACCATGCCTGGAACCCTCGATGCCCTGAGAGGCTAACTAGAATTCGTGAGGCCTGGAAGACACCAACGACGAGACAGCAGGCTACGGCAGAGCATCACCCTCAGCAGACGATGGGTGCAGAGAATCCTGCCATACTGCAGAACTCTCATCAGTTAACCCAACTCAATGCCCAGGAATTTCCGACCCTTGAAAACTCAACCAGGCGTCATGAACAGGAGCATCCTCCCCCACTACCGCAACGAAGAAACAAAAACACGAGAACAAGCGGCGCCAACAGGAAACATTTGGGCAACGCAATCAGCAGACGGCACTACACGAGCCCCCACCGGCCTCCTTGCCAGGCACAACCACTATGCAGGCTGTGGCTGCACCTCACCAGCAGATGCCGGGTACACAACCTGGCATACAGCAACAGCCCACGGTGTGCACAGTGAAGAAATACAACCCTCAGCAATCCCCACAGATTACGACAGCCCAGATAATGTCCACTGCTTCGAACTCACCGACAACGCAGGCCCTCAACAGAGAGGATCTCTTAACACTCATCAAGGCATTCACGGATATTATCTGCAACACAGTCACCTCCACGGAACAACAGAGCATGTTCCGGCAGATGGTCAGCACACTACTGAGGGTGTGCTTACTGACAGAGCAGGAAGCAGTGGATGCCATGAATCCGCAGATTATCAGAGAGGACAGAGCCCAGTCCCCAGCTCAGGAAACAGCTGAGATGGAGTAACTTCAGTCGCTTATGAGGCACACTAGCTGAACTGTCCGGAACAGTGCTTGAAAGAATAGTGAAATTCCAAACGCTTACATGCTGCAACAGTGAAGAATCAATTCTCCTTCAGGAGCCAGAGACGGGTCATCTCAAGATTAAGACCCGTGCCAGGACCCTGGTCCTGGCGAAAATTATACATACATGTACTGTTTGTAACGGCTTGACAAAGCTCCTGGAGAGCGAAACGTTGCTACAATAAAATGTCCCAATAGTTGCACTTGTGTGTTTGGTTAGCGGGTAAGCGTGGGAGGTGTGGCTTGGGGCAGTCAAGTTGAGGCAGCATGGGCTAAGTGTTTAAGTTTTGCTGGACTCTCCAGCCGCCTGTTCTTTGTGTACTGTTAAGAACATAAGAAAGAAGGAACACTGCAACAGGCCTACTGACCCATGCGGAGCAGGTCCATGTCCCCCATCCCCGGATTAGACCAATGACCTACCCCCCGGATTATCCCAATGACCCACCCAGTCTGGACATCCCCACTCAAGGATGGAGCACTGTACCAGACCCAGCAGCACAAGCTAGCCAGGTCGAACTCACACCCACCCACACCCACTCATGTATTTATCTAACCTATTTTTAAAACTACACAACGTTTTAGCCTCAATAACTGTACTCGGGAGTTTGTTCCACTCATCCACAACTCTATTACCAAACCAGTACTTTCCTATATCCTTCCTGAATCTAAATTTTTCCAACTTGAAACCATTGCTGCGAGTCCTGTCTTGGCTGGAAATTTTCAGCACACTATTTACATCCCCTTTATTTATTCCTGTTTTCCATTTATACACCTCGATCATATCCCCCCTAATTCTACGCCTTTCGAGAGAGTGCAGATTCAGGGCCCTCAGTCTATCCTCATAGGGAAGATTCCTGATACATGGGATCATCTTCGTCATCCTCTTTTGTACGTTTTCCAGAGCATTTATATCCATTCTGTAATACGGTGACCAGAACTGAGCAGCATAGTCTAAATGAGGCCTAACCAAGATATATAGAGTTGAGGACTTCTACTATTTATACTTCTAGATATGAAGCCAAGAATTCTGTTAGCTTTATTGCGAACTCTAATGCACCCATGGCACCATGTCTCAACCTAAACACCCATGGCACCAAGTCTCAACCCACGCACCCATGGCACCAAGTCTCAACCCACGCACCCATGGCACCAAGCCTCAACCCAAGCACCCATGGCACCATGTCTCAACCCACGCACCCATGGCACCAAGTCTCAACCCAAGCAACCATGGCACCAAGTCTCAACCCACGCAATCATGGCACCAAGTCTCAGCCCACGCACCCATGGTACCAAGTCTCAACCTACGCAACCATGGCACCAAGTCTCAGCCTACGCACCCATGGCACCAAGTCTCAACCCACGCACCCATGGCACCAAGTCTCAACCAACGCAACCATGGCACCAAGTTTCAACCCACGCACCCATGGCACCAAGTCTCAACCCACGCACCCATGGCACCAAGTCTCAACCCACGCACCCATGGCACCAAGTCTCAACCCACGCACCCATGGCACCAAGTCTCAACCCACGCACCCATGGCACCAAGTCTCAACCCACGCACCCATGGCACAAAGTCTCAACCCACGCACCCATGGCACAAAGTCTCAACCCACGCACCCATGGCACCAAGTCTCAACCCACGCACCCATGGCACCAAGTCTCAACCCACGCACCCATTTCACCAAGTCTCAACCCACGCACCCATGGCACAAAGTCTCAACCCACGCAACCATGGCACCATGTCTCAACCCACGCACCCATGGCACCAAGTCTCAACCCACGCACCCATGGCACCAAGTCTCAACCCACGCACCCATGGCACAAAGTCTCAACCCACGCAACCATCGCACCAAGTCTCAACCCACGCACCCATGGCACCAAGCCTCAACCCAAGCACCCATGGCACCAAGTCTCAACCCACGCACCCATGGCACCAAGTCTCAACCCACGCACCCATGGCACCAAGTCTCAACCCACGCACCCATGGCACCAAGTCTCAACCCAAGCAACCATGGCACCAAGTCTCAACCCACGCAACCATGGCACCAAGCCTCAACCCACGCAACCATGGCACCAAGTCTCAAACCACGCACCCATGGCACCAAGTCTCAACCCACGCACCCATGGCACCAAGTCTCAACCCACGCACCCATGGCACAAAGTCTCAACCCACGCAACCATGGCACCAAGTCTCAACCCACGCACCCATGGCACCAAGTCTCAACCCACGCACCCATGGCACCAAGTCTCAACCCACGCACCCATGGCACCAAGTCTCAACCCACGCACCCATGGCACCAAGTCTCAACCCACGCACCCATGGCACCAAGTCTCAACCCACGCACCCATGGCACCAAGTCACAAACCACGCAGCCATGGCACTAAGGCTCAAGCCACGCATCCATGGCACCAAGTCTCAACCCACGCACCCATGGCACCAAGTCTCAAACCACGCACCCATGGCACCAAGTCTCAAACCACGCACCCATGGCACCAAGTCTCAAACCACGCACCCATGGCACCAAGTCTCAAACCACGCACCCATGGCACCAAGTCTCAAACCACGCACCCATGGCACCAAGTCTCAAACCACGCACCCATGGCACCAAGTCTCAAACCACGCACCCATGGCACCAAGTCTCAACCTACGCATCCATGGCACCAAGTCTCAAACCACGCACCCATGGCACCAAGTCTCAACCCACGCACCCATAGCACCAAGTCTCAACAAAAGCACCCATGGCACCAAGTCTCAAACCACGCACCCATGGCACCAAGTCTCAACCCACGCAACCATGGCACAAAATCTCAACCCACGCAACCATGGCCCAAGTCTCAACCCACGCAACTATGGCACCAACTCTGAACGCACGCAACTATGGCACCAAGTTTCAACCCAAATAACAATAGCTACAAGTCTCAACCCACGTAACCATGGCACCAAGTCTGAACCCACGCTACTATGGCACCAAATCTCAATCTTCGCATCTCTGGCACCAAGTCTCAACCCTCGCTACTATGGCACCAAGTCTCAACCCACGCAACCATGGCACCAAGTCTCAACCCACGCATCTATGGCACCAAATCTCAACCCACGCAACTATGGCACCAAGTCTCAACACACGCAGCTATGGCAAAAAGTCTCAACCCATGCAACCATGGTACCTAGTCTCATCCCACGCAACCATGGCAACAAGTCTCAACCAACGTAACTATGGCACCAAATCTCAACCCACGCAACTATAGCACCAAGTCTAAACTCACGCAGCCATGGTATCAAGTCTCAAACCACGCAACTCTGGCACCAAGTCTCACCCCACGGAACTATGGCTCCAAGTCTCAACCCACGCAACTATAGCACCAAGTCTCAACCCACGGAACCATGGTACCAAGTCTCAACCCACTCAAACATGGTACCAAGTCTCAATCCACGCAACCATGGCACCAAGTCTCAACCCACGCAACCATGGCTCAAGTCTCAAACTACGCAACGATGGCACCAAGTCTCAACCCACGCAACGATGGCACCAAGTCTCAACCCACGCAACCATGGCACCAAGTCTCAACCCACTCAACCATGGCACCAAGTCTCAACGCACGCAACCAGGGCACGAAGTCTTAACAAATGCAACCATGGCACAATGTCTAAACCCACGCAACCATGCCACAAGTCACAACCCACGCAACCATGGCACCAAGTCTCAACCCACGTAACTATGGCACCAATTCTCAACACACACAACTATGGCACCAAGTCTCAACCCAAGCATTCATGTAACCAAGTCTCAACCAACGCAACCATAGCACCAAGTCTCAACCCACGCAACCATGGCACCAAGTCTCAACCCACGTAACCATTGCACCAAGTCTCAACCCAAGCAACCATGGCACCAAGTCTCAACCCACGCAACCATGGCACCAAGTCTAAACCCACGCAACCATTGCACCAATTTTCAACCCACGCAACCATGGCACCATGTCTCAACCCACGCAACCATGGCAGAAGTCTCAACCTACGCAACCATGGCATCAAGTCTCAACCCACGTAATCATGGCACCAAGTCTCAACCCACTCAACCATGGCACAAAGTCTCAACCCACGCAACCTTGGCACGAAGTCTTATCCAATGCAACCATGGCACCATGTCTCAACCCACGCAACCATGTAACAAGTCTCAATCCACGTAACCATGGCACCAAGTCTCAACACATGCAACCATGGCACCAAGTCTCAACCGACGCAACCAGTGCACCATCTCAACCCACGCAACTATGGCACCAACTCTCAAACAACGCAACCATGGCACCAAGTCTCAACCGACGCAACCAGTGCACCATCTCAACCCACGCAACTATGGCACCAAGTCTCAACACATGCAACCATGGCACCAAGTCTCAACCGACGCAACCAGTGCACCATCTCAATCCACGCAACCATGGCACCAAGTGTCAACCCACGCAACAATGGCATCAAGTCTCATCCCACGAAACCATGTCACTAAGATTCAACCCACGCATCCATTGCACGAAGTCTCATCCCACGCAACCACGGCACCAAGAAGCAACACACGCAACCATGGCGCCAAGTCTCAAGCCACGCAACCATGGCTACAAGTCTTAACCTTGCAACCATGGCACTAAGTCTCAACCCTCGCAACCATGGCACCAAGTCTCAACCCACGCAACCATGGCGCCAAGTCTCAAGCCACGCAACCATGGCACCAAGTCTTAACCCCACAACCATGACACTAAGTCTCAACCCTCGCAACCATGGCACCAAGTCTCAATCCACGCAACCATAGCACTAAGTCTCAACCCTCGCAACCATGGCATCAAGTCTCAATCCACGCAACCATGGCACCAAGTTACCATCCCACTCAACCATGGCACAAAGTCTCAACCCACGTAATCATGGCACCAAGTCTCATCCCACGCAACCATGGCACCAAGTCTCAACCCACGCAACCGTGGCACCAAGTTTCAACACACACAACTATGGCACCAAGTCTCAACCCACGCAACCATGGCACCAAGTCTCATCCCACGTAATCATGGCACCAAGTTACCATCCCACTCAACCATGGCACAAAGTCTCAACCCACGTAATCATGGCACCAAGTCTCAACCCACGCAACCATGGAACCAAGTCTCAACCCACGCAACCATGGCACCAAGTCTCAACCCACACAACCATGTCACCAAGTCTCAACCCACGCAAACATGGCACCAAGTCTCAACCAACGGAACTATGGTACCAACCCTCAACCCACGCAACTATGGCACGAAATCTCAATCCACGCAACTATGGCACCAAATCTCAACCCACGCAACTATGGCATCAAGTCTCAACCCACGCATCTATGGCACCAAGTGTCAAACCACGCACCCATGGCACCAAGTCTCAAACCACGCACCCATGGCACCAAGTCTCAAACCACGCACCCATGGCACCAAGTCTCAAACCACGCACCCATGGCACCAAGCCTCAAACCACGCACCCATGGCACCAAGTCTCAAACCACGCACCCATGGCACCAAGTCTCAAACCACGCACCCATGGCACCAAGTCTCAACCCACGCATCCATGGCACCAAGTCTCAAACCACGCACCCATGGCACCAAGTCCCAAACCACGCACCCATGGCACCAAGTCTCAAACCACGCACCCATGGCACCAAGTCTAAAACCACGCACCCATGGCACCAAGTCTCAAACCACGCACCCATGGCACCAAGTCTCAAACCCATGGCACCCATGG